>NW_025778151.1:0-19236 GCF_021130785.1 Homalodisca vitripennis
CCATAAGATCATGTTAGGTATGTTATTTAATCGTAACTTGTTCACGGAAATAGATATTTGTTAATCCTGAAAACTGAATATACAAAAATATTTATAATGTAACTTAATAAACATTAAGCCATATTTATTACGTGTCCATAAAAGACAGTAAAATAAATAAAACTAATAAAAAATTTATTTGTAAAATATGAATATAGGTCAAAAAAGTGTTTTGTGTAGAAACATTATTACATCAAACAATTCTTTTCTTTTTCCGGTCTATGTATTTCCGGTACCCGTAGTCTGTTTGAGTTTGCAACACTTCATAAACGAAAATGAGTGGTTAATATTTATGAAAATGATTTATTTTTCGTTAAAAGTCATGAGCCACGTGTGTATAAAATGTGTATAAAATCTTTCTATATCGGGAAGATGAAAACTATTATATTTTTTGTCTAGTCTAAAAGTCTTCCTCCATGAGTGAATCATCTAATTTCAAATTAAGTTATTTGCCTGTTAAGAGTTTAAGCCACGTTTGCTTCAAATTTAACCCTTCTAGTTAAGCAAAAAGTTAAAAGCAAATTTCAGTTGTTCTAGGGGTTTATACCTTTTTAAACTCCTATAAAAGCTTTTTTTTCAATCACAAATAACTTTATAAGCTGTGTAATAAAAATATATACGTACAGCACTCTTTAATCACGTCATGAACGTACATTTGATGAATATTTACGCAGCAGACAATACAGTTTTCATAAATGAAATAAAAGCAACAAAGGTTTTAAAGGGAGTTGTACCAGTTCCAGAGAAAAGCGAGAGCAGAGACATTGTTCCTGGTTGTTCCTTCATTAGTCTGCAGAGACAGATTCTGAGAAACAAGACTTTCATGTATATAACAGCTGTGATTAAGCGTTCACATACAATATGGCCTTTCAGCGTTTTGTATCAGAGTTTCAACTTTTGTGCACGAAGCATTGGAACAAAATTGGACATATTAACTTACATGTTAACTATTAAGTATTGTGTGATATTGTTTATCATTGACATGATTTAAAATTGATTTCATATAAAATATATCGTAAATTTTGACCTATTCAAGTAAACATTACAAACTTTAGTATTTATTTATAAATTTAATTGTGTAAAAGAGCTTCTAAAAGTGGTTATTACCTATTAAATATTCAGTAAATAGGAAAATAATAAAATTATTCTACAAGTAATTTTAAATTTACGTATAAGTTAGTATTAATAACTCAAAGCAAAATTTAAAACGGACAAAAATTTAAAACACTATGTTGCTTTCAATTAATTTAAAAATTTAGATATAAATTTTTGAAGTTTTATTTTTTTTAATAAAGATTTTATGAAATATCATTAAGAAGAATGACATTTTTTATTTGTGACCACGTATTTTTTATGTTGAAACAATTTGTAAGGATACTTATTTAAAATACAAGAAAGCCGACCGAATTTTATACCAAGTTGTTGGAGAAGTCGACTTGTATATAACCTGGAAAACTTTTCACAAATAAAATAAATGCAAAAGCCAAAGCTAGTAAAATGCATAATTGCGTTGTTTTAAAATTACTAATTTCACACTAATTGTTTATCGTCCATACAAATTTTCCAACGGTGAAATTATAAAATAAGTTCTGTATTAATAGAATAGTACAAATAGAGGGATATGAACTTTTAAAATATTTATAAATTTACTTCAGTATTACTGGGCAAAATTTCCAGTCATTTAACTTTTCCAGATGAATCCTACCAAAATGTCGTTTTACATATGACATCGAGTATAAATACATATTTGGGTTAAAAACTCGCACTCTTTTTAGTTCGCCTACTACAGTATTTCTTTGATATTGTATGAAACTAAAATATGAAATTATGTAAAAACATATATCAAACTTTAATTTAAATTATATTAAGCCTACTAGATTGCTCAGATAACATTTTCAAACAAAAGCTCGCGCAATGTTAAAGATGTCATTATCTCTGTGGCGCTTTTGAAGTGCCATCAAGCGTACGGGTTCACTTCAGTTCCCCGATTGCTTCTGCTACTCTCAGCTGTTTCTCGAAACATCCCAATGCGTTTCGTTCACTTCCTGAAACATGCTTTTGTATTGAAAGATTCTCAAACTATTATATCATTTAAATTATATTGAAATATAAGCAAGGGCTATTTAAATTACCTACTGTTAACCTACTACTTAAAACCTTTTAAATATCTTCACACCGATATTTAGACAGGTTGGTACCACTGTTTCTTTCCATAATCCGACCGTTTTAAATTTCGTAATGTAAAAAGTTAGAGGAAAAGGTAAAACTGTTTGGTAAAAACCATTTCCTAAAAATTCTGTTCTATATATGTGGGAATTATTGATTACGTGTAAATCCCATGAGAATAAATTAATAATATTTCTGGTGTCACAAAGTCTGTATACTTCTTTAAAATAGGCTGGAGAAACCCTTCTATTTGTATCAGAATATTTTAGTAACATCGTACGAACTGTTTTAAGATTTCTCGTGTGCAATACAAAATAGGATCATCTATCCAGGATGAGACATAACTCACTGGCAGGCAGAGATATGAATATAAGACATCATTTGTCACCGCTCCCCTATTGTCAACCTGTAATAGCGGACACGAACACTGCTCTGTGTAAGTGAAGAATGCTCCCAGTGCTTCTGTGTAAAGCACACAATCTTTAGAGTTTCTAGCAGACTTTGAGAACTAAGTCATGAATGATTAACTTATTCCACTTACACACACGCGGGCGCGAGTGCACACGTATGTACATTAGATAGTATTAATTCAATATTCATTTAATATGAATCTGTGTAAACTAAGGATATATCATAAAACAAAACATTTATATAATTTATTAACATAAAAGTTTGTAAAATATTATTAAGTTATATAGAATTTTATAATATGTTATTCTTACTATATCTTTTAACATTATGCAGTTGAAAATACTTACATAAATCATACATAAACATGTTCGAGTATTTGCGGATCTAAAGGAATGTAGAGATAATGAATAAGTCATGAGGAAATGTAATAATTTAACAATACTGCTAGGATTATTATTTAGTTAAAAGCAAGAATTCCACATTTTAATTACATGATGTTTCCACACATAACATTTGAAACACAAATTCAAAGTTCTGAAAGTTCCATTTTACATGAATGCTTAGTTGATATTATAAACTAATGATTCATTAATCACATGTTTTTTCAGAAACCGTCTCCACTGACTAATGAGAGGACATTCAAGAGCGACCTTTCTTCTCTCGCTTTTATATTCAAATACGTCATCTTCCTTTAAAACCTTTTGTTTTGAATTAATTACATTTTACATTAGTGTATAATTAGAGGAGTATTAAAAATACTTCAGACTATTTTAAATTTACAACGGAAATTTATACTAATGTATGTTTTACTAAAAATATGCTGTGGTAACACTAAAGTTATAAAATAGCAATGCAGTTATACAAATTAAAAAAGACTTGAAAAGTGTGTCTTCTTAAAATTTAATAGAATAAAGTACATGAATCAACTTTGTAAAGTATCTCGATTTAGGGTTTAACCCCTGGATTGTAATCAGTGTTTAAATAGGTTTTAACACACTTTTAGAAAGCTATCCAAAACCGTATTTCGGTACGTCTGAGGTTTTCATATAGCATCTAAGATTAGTTACAACATGAACAGTATATGCTCTTAACAAGTATTTGTAGGTTACGGATATTTATAATACTAATGCACTGAAGACTTCCTATAAAATTACGTTTACTCTTATATCTACTCAATCATATCTGTTCATTTGTCGGTCGGTCATCAGGCTATAATATTTTACAGGCAAGAAATAAAAGTTTTAAAATAAAAAACCCGATTTAAATAAAGTTTGAGTTTTATTATAGTTTTTAAACTCTTTTCATATGAAATCTAATTATTAAAGGAGGGTTATATCCAGGAAGAACCACACTGTTATTGTTTCAATTATTTAGCGATTTAGTAGTTTTTATAATTAAGTATTTGTGAGTTTTTTGTATGATTTTGTATGAATTATATATATAAATATATATGTTCAATATGTATATGCTATTGCTGGTTGACAGGTGAGCCTGCATAGATAAAGAAGCTGGTTGGTGGGATGAAAGGTAAAGAAAACCGAAGCGTTATACTCGCCACGTACTCCCGCATCTGCCTCCTGTACCTGCGCTGCTCCGTCCCTTGCCCTGAATACTTACAAAGGGACAAAGATAGGTATAATCTATTTAACAAACTATATATATATATCTTATATATCTATATATATATAGTATATATATATATATATGTTTGTGTGTGTGTGTGTGTGTGAGTGTGTGTGTGTGTGTGTGTGTGTGTGTTGTATCTTTCGGTGTAGTACCCAAGTAGTTCTCATAGTTACAGAAGTACAGAAGATAAGAAAACAATCATATGGTAAATTATATGTAAACTTACCTGTCTGGACTATCGTCTTTCAAGAGCTTCAAAATAAAATTCACTAAAACGTGATTGAAAGGCAAAAAGGTTATTATTAATCTTGTCTTATAATTACATTTCAAAAGCGGTTCGATGGTATTGTGCTTTTGATTATTTATTTTTTCTCCACATCAGTCGTTATTCAGTACAATTCATCTAAACACACATGTTGAATGTCTCTTAAAAAATGACTATCCTGACTCATTTTCTGTTCTGATTTGGACCGTAATCACACACATATTCTGTTAGAACATTATAAACACGAAAAATAATTTTGGAATTCCCTGACAAAAGAATAAACTTTCTTAATAATCAAGGTTCAGTTGGAATCAAAAAACAGTTCTAACTTACTATGCCTAACATTCCTATTACTAGTACGAGACTATGAGTAGTAGTGTATCAAGTTATCGTAGTACCACATCTACTTGACTGCAAGTATCCTTTGTTCTCAATCATTCAAGCTGTGAAACATGTTAGTCAATGCCATATCCAACATGCTCCATCTGGTACATTTGAATACAGCTCACTGACTTTTGCCCTGTAATACAGACTATGCCTGGCTGTATGGTGTATATTATAAAATTAATAAGTAATTTGTTACTTTGGTTAATTTAAAAATATTATGGTTTTATAGGTTATTGTGTGTTTCATGGATTTCTAAATATCTCTTTAATCAAGCCATAAGACTGTTCACTAGTTCGAATTCTTTATGCTGAATCGCGGGTGTAGGAAGTAGGCTCCTGTTAACTAGACGCGGTTGCGTGGACATTGTTTGTTTTAGTTTTGAACCGGTAATCAGCTGATCGGTCTACGTTACGACCCGGCAAGCCTGGTGAGGGGTCAGGTGTAGGCAGTTCAGAGGTTCTTGATAGCCACGACGAGAAGGTGTACCGGTCGAAGCTGAAGTTTTCTTCCTCTAACCCTATAGTTTGGGATTTAGAGTAATAATTTATCGCGTGTTAAATTCAAGTGCAAGGTATTTTAAATTTTTAGTGCGTTTTTATTTTGCGATCTGCCTCCGTAATCTTCAAAGTAGTAAGTCTCGTACCAGCGTATAGTTAATATCTTTTATTTTATAATACTGTAATTAAAATTTCTAAAGTTTGCCATCTTTCAGAGTCTTGAAAATTTAATTCAATTTGTTTGAAGTATTGTGAATTAAATTTTGGTCATAAAGTAAATATCAAGTTTTGTGTTATATTAATTTTGAGTTTTTTTGAGAAGAGAAACTTTTTATTTTGTTTTGTTAATTTAAAACCATTTTTGAGAGAAGTATACATTTTTAGTTTGCTTTTAATTTTAAAAGTTTTTTTTTTAATCTGACTCTTAATAAGATTTTGTCGATTGAGTGACTTTTGAAGAAAATTGAATCAAAAGTTTGTAAACTTTGTAAACTTTTAGATGAACTTAAATTTCGGAAATATAAAGCAAGTATTTCCAGAAAAGTTCGTTTAATTTTATAAAGTATTTGCTCCATATTAATTATAAAATATATGTGCCTATAATAACGGTACAAGGACGATACATGTTTCGAAAATATATTTTTCAAGCATTTTAAGGCCTAACTATATATTTTAGTACTTTAAAGATGTTTTTACTTGAAATATTAAACATAATCTAATAAAGTTAAAGCTCAGAAACAATAGGATTTTACATTTATTAGCAGACATTGCTGGTCTCAATTATGTTAATTAGGTTGGACATTAGATTAGAACGATTGAAAAAGTTATTATATACTTTTTTACTAAAAACATCTTCAAAATTTTAGGCAGATTACCATTACTAATATAATGTTTGTTTATTTAACCCTTAATAAATTGTGGTAATAAGTAAATTTTTCACGATTCAAATTTTGACGGTGATAGATAAAAAATATAATGTTAGATTATATAAAAGTTAGAATGACACGATAGATAATAGGTGACGCAAACTTACCTGTAGATGAATATTTTGACTATTCCAACATACTCCGTGTAGTATATAAATGTAGTCTACTGTCTATTTGATATTTACTATACTATTTGATTTATTATATAATTTACATGATATACACATATATATATTCTTATAGTATATATTTATATATATATGTGCTTGCATTCGGCTCGCCCCCAGGCCCCCAAAAGTCAGCAGTGCTTTAAAAATAATGGGGATTAGATGAATTCTGGTGATTGGCTTAATTTCGGACATGAGGTATTCACGTTCCATGCTCTAATCCGAATTCGAGAATCGTTAAGGGTCATGATGCTTCGCTAAAGCTCAGCCAGTTTGCGTGTTGTATATAAAAAGGAAACAATGGATTTCGGCGAAATAATTAGGTTACGTGTTAGAATATTTAGGGAAACAAGAGAATTGGGGTGATTAACGAAATGTCCGAAATTAGGTTCACCCTGTAGTGGTAAGTTAGAGTATTTAATTTTGGAACAGACTTTTGAGTTTGAGGGCGTTTTGTGGCTTAACCGTAGGAGTTACGACAAAGACATGACTGGGCCTATTTGGTCGAAATGTAATTTTGTGTTTCCATTCTGCCGTTGGATTTACGATGTAGGACCTTTGGTTTAGCCGGCACTGAGCTTGCAAGAAAAGTCTGTACTGATCAGCTTTTGTGAGTTTTTTTATTGAGAATTATTATAATAAAACCACCCTAAGTTCAGTATGATAATTTATATACACACACACACACACACACACACACACACAAACACACCACACACACACACACACACACACACACACACACACACACACATATTTATATATATATATACTTAATAAACATGTGCTGTGTAAAAATTTCTTTATATAACTTGCGCGATAAAAAAAAGTAAACGTTATTAAACTGGTTCACGTGTTAATAGGTGACATATTTTGGGTACAATTCTGGTATATACAGGGTTTCATAAATAAGGGGAGTCACAACTTCTGTGGGTGATAGTATTCATTATATCTGTAAACATAGGTCGGCAGATATCTTGTTTAGCCACTAGCCTCACCATTTTGAACTTTTGTATAAGAAATTATTTTCTCTAAATCCAGTTAAGGACAAAGAAACGAACTTTTCGCACATAAAGATTGATTTTATAAGAGAATTTATCTCTATTAAAAACAGGTCCTTTTTTTCCAAAAATTACAAACATGCCTCTTAAAATGCTATAAATTTCCAATAGAACATTAGTGACCCAAAGATATTTACGTAACTCATAAACTATGATTAATAATATCCTAAATGCAAATGGTATTGAAATAGTAGATATCTCTATATGGAATTTTGTAACTCTTGAGGTAAATACCTTTCTGTTTTCTAAGAAATATGTGATAAACTTATGAGGAATTTTATTTGTTATGTAGTTTTTGCATTTTTCAGAATCTAGAAAAACAGGTTCAAGGATTTAAAATTCTTTAATTGTCACAGAAAATATAGTTGTAAAAAATGCTCAACAATAATAAACTTAAAAAAGTAACTCTTTACATTAAGAAGAAAACTTTAAACAGTACGAGGAAAGTTACCCAATAGGGACAGTTTAGGTCTGGTATTTGATGAGAGAACGTGGACTTGGCTGGTTGATTGAAGTGAATTGTGAGCTGGATACATACTCAGGGGTACCTAGTCTCGCACCAAACTCTCATTTACCTTATTATTATTTTTCACCTTAGTTATCCAAATTTTATTTTACATTTAATTTCTTGTAAGTTTTTCATGAGCTTCGTAAAGTATTGTGTGCCTTTAGTACACACAATACAGTTTGCAGTGTATTTTGCCTTTACGGATGAGGTAATATAAGAGAACTAACTGCTTGATTGGTGGTAGATTTGAAAGAAAAGGATATTCATTTTATACTATTTAGTAATTTAGAGATGTATCTTTATTAAATGACTATTGTGTAATAGAAATAATTAGGATTCCGTATTCTACTAAAAGAATCAGGTAATTGGAAAGTTACTGTCAGTTTTAGTTAACACGAACAAATACAAAATGCACTAGGACTAATTCCACGAAATCTTTAAATTAGGTTTTTAAGTATTACATCCATAATTATATACGTTAATATATTTATTTAATATATATATATATAAATATATTTATCTGGCTCAATAAATTTATTGAATATTGGCATTCTTAAGAAACACGTTTGTATTTTCCACTGTTATAAGAAGTGATGAGCTACTAGATTTAGAGTACCAATACATTTAACTTACTTACCCTACATTTATGTGTAGCAAAGTTTTTAACTGTGTTTCTTCTGGGGATCATCACTCGCCCATTTTCAGTTAATAACTTACATGTATTTCCGCTATATTGTTTCTAGGTCAATGGTAGGTTGGGAAATTGATTGTGAGTTAGATCTACGTAAAAGGAACATTCCAAAGGATAATCCGCATGAAAACACTTGGTATTAAGAAAGTTATTCCGTGAATGAGGCCAACAGTTGTCAGACGTATATTTTTAATAGGAATAATTCTAAATGAAAAAAAGAGAGAAGATAGGAAAAGGAAAATTTATACGACTTCTTGCTTTTGGCTTTTACAATATTTGCACCAAGCTAAGGAGAGAGACTTTGTACCGTTAGTATGTTTCATTTCTCATTATTACTAGTGTACTTTTTTACCAATTCCGATACTCGATACCGGTTACCATTAAGTGTATATCTGATGTTGGAACAAAAATCCTTGGTGGAATAATAAACATCAAAATTGGCAACTAAATTGTTAGTCCGTTCGTGTGTTGATAAATCTATTTGCTGCAAAAATTTTACAGCATCTGGACACGATTTATAGATTAAATTATAAAATACTAAAGTTGTTATTGTTCAGTTAAGGTTAAAATGAAATAATTATTAACATTTTCAGCGCACAAAATTTAAGCCTACAATTACAAGTTCAGACAAGTCCTAATTATGTTGAAATCCTTCTTTTATATTTTCAAAACATAGTTTCATAAATCAACAGCTGTGTTATAAATGATTCATGCTTCTCTCAGCATATGTCTCATCAGAAGTAATGAGCAGGGTATCTACGATACAACCGAATGCTAAGAAATAAAAACTAAATATAACATCAATTTAGTTATCATGTTTAAATTTTTCCTTTTATGTTACACAGGAAATATGGTTATATATTTTATCACTTCCATGGGATGTCGTCCATGACGATTTAACTTATTACTATAAAATTTACCAATGCTTCTGTTTTAACACAGAAAAATGGATTTTTAGATCTGCTTCAAACAATATCTATACTTTGAACTGCCACCAATTAGGGTATTATAGTTATAAATGCACATAAGGTTAATTATTGTTGTATACTTAAATAAAAACTATAATTAAATTCAAACTTTCTAATGTTCTGTAAATAACTGTAAAAAAGATTAACATTTATACTTAAAATAGCAAAGCCATGTATTTTTTCGGTATTAAAGTCAATGTTTAGTTGTATCTTACATTGGTCTGTATGCCTTTATTTTTATTTAGGAAATTTTGCATAATATATACTTTATATAATTTTCAAAACATAAAATTTTTCTAATAATTTTATAAATAGTAACTGGAAATGTAAGGTGAAGGTGAGCTGCCTAATATAAAGGAAGCTGGTTGGATGAAAAGGTAAAGAACCGTCAGCGTATTACCGCCACGTTCATCCCGCATCTAGAGGATCCTCATTGTGTACCTGGGGCTGCTTCTCGTTCCTTTGCCTTGAATTACTTGTGTTGAATAGGTTATAGTACTCTAATCTATAGTTAGTGCTTTCAGGCAACCGCAAAGGTAAGTTACAAATTTATTGCGTAAAATTTAATTATATAGTTCAAGCATATGATGAATACTTTGAGGGAAATTGCGCTTCGGGAGAGCTGGAGTGTTTGGAAATGCCTACACAAATTAGGTCGCAGTGGATTAATTGAGGCCGGACTATTGCTCTCGGTTCATTTCCAGGAGTCATATTAACTGCGATATCCTGAACATGGCTCAAGATCCTTATCTGCTGCCTATAAACAACAGGAAAACAGTAAAAATTTAAAACAAAAGTAGTTTTAAATTTGGACACTCAATGATGATTTATTTTTCGTTATACTCACATGCTTGTGTTTACTATTTATCGTGGATTAGGAAGCGTTTGCATGAAAATTTAATATTTCTATGAAAAGAGACGAAGATAAAACAAGATTTACTTGTTGTAGGGAAGTTGCATTAACTTGTTTTTTTCAACACATATTGCGTTGTTTGTGTTTATCTTAATTAACATTCCATTTCTATTTAAGTTATACTCGAAAGTCTCTGTTAAATATAATTTTTATATGGACTATTAAAATAAAAGTTATAAGTTTAAGTTAATTTTGTACTTTTACATTTTGTGATTACATACAAAAATTATGCGATTCCATTAAACTAAATAATTGCAAATTACGGGCGTCTGGCGTGTTTATAAATCTAATTCTACCTAGTGCGGGAATTTCGTGAGATATTCGTTAAACTAAAAGAAGCCAGTCAAACATAAATGCCAATAAGAGGCAATAATAAATTTGAGGTGTGTTTATTATAATATATATACACCTCTTACAAAGAACGCTATTCTCCGGATATTGTTGTATTAAAAAGCCCTGTTTTATTCACATTCATCTGCTGGCAAGCAACTGGGGATTAATATTGATTAAGTCCTCAAAATAGTAAAACTTCATCCAACTTAACAATCTAATGAATTATTTAGTCATAGAAAACAGAAAGGCAGATATTTCATGGAATTGATAAGAAAATAAATCTAAATTCTATGTTTTAATTATTTATTCGATAATAAAGACAACTGTGATATACAATCTAAAAGAGGGCGTAAATGTGCGGTTGTGTTTAATCATTGTTCCTTTTGGTAACAACAATTCAAAGTCCTTTTTCATTAAGCGGGCGGCTCTTAAGAGAAACAAAAATACGATACTGGGTCTAACAAAGGTGATTATCTTACGTGAATATAGTTTGTGACAGATTTTTGATTTTATTTCTATAAATAAAGTCGTGCTTTTTTAGCAGTACAGTACATCATCAAATGCTTAATAGATTGAAAATCATAACAGTAGCTTCTACCCATTTATTTAGTGGCCAATGCAATAAATTTAAAATATCAAAATCAGCTTATGAAAAAACCTTACTATTTTTTTATTTTTAAAAAAACTTGTTGTTAATGTTATATGATAATTTATTTGATTCTAATTGCACAAACATAGCATTCCTTGTTTATGGGTGTTTATTTCCAACTATACATGACGATGGAAATGGTTAAGTCCTAGAAACAATATAGCCCATGACAATGTACAATAATACAAGCTGCCTGCATCTAGAAACAAAATGCAAACAGTGTTGGGTAGTATGACGAAGTGGTAAACAATTTGGTAACATTTTTTAAAATTACATTGAAAAACATTAAAGAACCAATATTTTAAAACCTATTGTTTTGTGACGGCCCTTTCGATTAAGCGAGGCTACTCATCTTCAGACACATACAGATAGTGTGATTTAGTCCGCTATTTCTCTCTATTCACGATTCAAATATTTGCAGGTCTCATCTTAGTTCGGGGTGTTTGATTTACTTGTATTCTTGTTTACAATATTCATTGGTATTAAACATAGTATTTCTTACAGAATGTATCATTTACTACTCGAAGGTTATACTTCAGAGGTACAGAGGATTGGTATTTAAATCGAGGTTTAGTTTTTTATTTTTTACTTTATATTTTCAAATTTTATATATATTTATTTACTAAAGAAAAACGACGCGGATTCAATATTTTAATTACCGATTAAACCGAGTATGCTATATATATCTGCGTGCATGCAAGTTCAATAACATTTTTTTTATTAATTGAAGATTATTTAATAATATCGGAAGAAGAATTTAAAAAATATTATTCAAATCCAAAAAGCCAAAGGACATGTTACGATAAATATCAGGCCAGTCCGTAAGGCGTGAGGGAGTCAAAAATTGTAAAAACATTTAGATAGAAATTCATTTTCAAAATATTTTTGGATATAATATTTTTTTTTTTCAAAATGGGAAAGATTACTTGGAAAGATTATCTAAAAGATCATAAAAACTTGGCTGACGTTATGTACAGTTAATATATCTACCTGAGTAATACTTTTTAGTGATTCATACTTCAATATAGGTTATTTATTATTATGAAAAAAAAAAAAACACTAAATTAATATAGGTGTTTTTATGTCTGTGAGTCATTCCGTACTCAATGAGCACATCTTTAATAAAACCCTAACATAATTGAAATAATAAAAAATAAATTCATTATAGATGTTTGAATAACAAGAAAAGTATTCTGAGCTGAAACTAAGAGTTTAAAAGCCAGTCATTTCAGGTAAATTACTTTAAAAAACAGTAGTTTATTACATTACGTTATTTTTTCACTGCTTAATCGTGGAAATTTGATGTAACCGGCCCCCGGAGCGTGTTATTCAAATCTCAAATCGTTACGTATTATATCAGCAATTTCTAACCTAATTATAAAAAATTAACCATTAAAATAAAAAAAATTCAATATATAAAAAAACTCACTGTATTTTATACTGTTTCAATGTTGAAAATCACCAAAAAACTATTATGTATTGTATTTATGTTTTACGTAAACACTGTCGCAAATACTGCAATTACATTTTTTTATAAATTACTTGTAAATTAAATTTATTTTTGCGATACGTTTAAATTTTGTATACATTCTGAAGCTTGTGATTTGAAAATTTGTTAATATGGAGCTCTGCTCCGTTAGCTCTGAATCTAATACTCAAGCATCGAAATTAACATTTTGGTCTATGGTGATGTAAAAACAGTTAAAACAATAGTAGTTTAGTAATAGAAGAACCCAAATAATTAAAATAAATAAATGTATTTAATTCCCCCATTCTGCAACGAAACACTATGCCATTAAATAAATTAAGAAATTTCATATTTAACACTCCATGAACATATATAATTACACTTTTAAATGACGGACCTAAACGTACTAAAGTAAAAACCTAAAAATGTGTATTTAGATTAAAAAAATAAACAAAAATGTAACTTATGGAAAGGAGTACACTTTAGTATGACTTTTGTTTTCAGATACCCCTCTACATTAATCATAATTATTATTAATAACTTGTAAATATACTGAATTTTGTAAATAGGGGCGGCAAGAGGGAAGATATTTAGGGCCTTTACGGCACTTGGTCAGGTAAAGAGGTTCCAATTATTTTAATATGCAACGTTTCATTTTGCAGCAATACAAAATGGTAAATGAACGTGAAACTATTTTTTATTATTTATATGTATAAACAATATTCTTATACATTTTAAGAGTGCGACAAACTATACGATTATCTCGTTAGGCATCAATGCTACATCATAAGATCGATTAACAAAATTTGGTGTAACGCCTTAGCTTGGGAGTGATTATGCACCACTATTCAATTACATGTTGCTAATATAAAAATGATACTTCGTGCCAAAGTTGAAGGAAATTGGAAATCTCCATATTAAGAATCAGTTTGTTTTGCGTTTTACAGCAAATCTAGTTACACTATCTAGTAAACGGTTTAGAAATACTACATTTAATGCTCTGTTTACATTAGTTGTTTATCCAAGTTACCGCCAGCGGCTCCTTCAAATTTAAATTAAACAAAACTAATCTTTTAAGAATTGAGAATGAGTTAAACATTAGAAAAATATATTTAATTTTCTCTCAAAAGAAAACATTGTTTTCCATAATAAGAGAACTTTCATTATTCATCTGAAGAATATTAACGCAATTATCTAAAGACGCCGGTTCTCCCGCGACAACATGATGTTTATTTTTTATCAAAGGGAGAATACATTAAAGTAGTCCCCCTTCTGGCTCTGTTCACGGAAGTTCGCGTAGGTATATATTATATCAAAATACGTACAGCTTATCAATTTATTTCTTATTATATATTTTATATTATACAATATAATCGGACGAATAAAACAACTCCAAATTTCGAAAATGTTTTGTGATGCAAAACAAAATATTTCCCTAATAAAAATGTTGAAATAAAAATAATTATTCACTACATAAAAACCGTTTTTATTTTATCTAATACCATAATTAAACGGAGGGTTGACTTTTACTTACATAAAACCCATACCAGAAACGAAATAGCTAATAAAGTTATTCTACCATATAAACTTCGAGTTCTGTCCCTTATCTATGAAATGTTTTTTAAGCACAACATTTTTCTTGGATATTGCTCAAGAATTCTTATGGGTATTTTGAAGTGCAAGTCGTATATCCCACGAACACCAGTTTGGAGAATAAAAAACTAAGTCTGTCTGTTGTGTAAATGTTTTGAGGAAGAGCGAGGAAACATGTTTCTGCATGGTGCACCTTGTTTCCTGGCACTATATTCTTTAAGAACGAAACTGACCCAACAGACATGATACGTTTCCATCAAGCTTCTAGTATATATATGAGACAATACTGAGTACAATAATTGTTTTATTTATGGACGTCCATGGGGTTAGGGCTGAGCGTGCATGCGATTATTTTTTACATTGGACTTTTCTGAATATTTAATACCAACGGAAAATCGCAGAATTAAATTAATTTCAAATTAAATGTGTTACATAAAGCGTAAACTAACAAGATAAGAAAGAAAGGAACTGTATAATTTTGGAGAATTCCTATGCATCATGGTTATGTTTATAAAATTTTAAATTGTACGAATAAAAACATTAAGTTTTAAATTTGTAAATATTTAACTTTCCAAATATATCATAAAAACTATGTAAAACTGAAGCTATACCATTAATTAAAACTCGACAAAAGCAAATAATCCATTTCATAGTAACAGTATTAAAACATGTTTTATTTTTATTTGCGCTGAGTTTAATCATTATATTAGAATATTTTAGAATTTAATTTCGTAATATTTTACAACCTGGAATTATAGTGTAAGTACTATTAGTTACATATTCAACGCTAAATAATATGGTCATAACATAGAGACATCTGATGAGTATTTTATGGTGTATGACTACAATATACGTTACGTTAACAAGTGTGTTAAATTGCAATTTTAAAAAATATGGTGAAATTGCCTTTTTTTTTACTATTCCGATTCAAACCCAATATGGTTATTGTAGCTCCACATGTTGTTAATAACGCCAATGAAATTATTGGAACAGGGTAATCACATGCCGTGATTTTCAAGCTATAGGAAAACTGTAGGAAGAATCGGACTGTGGGGATTCTGACATATTTCAGTATGTAATAAAAAAATGGCCCAGAGGAGGCAAATGTGGTATTCTCGATGGTAAGACACAAGTAGGAGATGGTTTTTTTTTGTTAAACAGCCGTGCTACATACAGTCAGGCAACTCGGCGCTAAGAATATATAAGATTTCCTGTCCATGCTTCTTAGATGGTATACCAAGAGCTGTCCCATTAAAAGTTCTATTCCTGAGACCAGAATTCTAATACACATACAAATAATAACCAATAAGTAGCAACAGTAAGTTATGTTTAACAATTTCTTAAAATAACTTTGCTATGAAAAACTACCTACATAATTTCCCAAATGTTTGACATTAACTAAGATATCATATACGCCGACGGTACCAATATTTTATTACAAAATGTCAAATCATTTAATTACAGAGGCAGGTGATGAAGGTGAGTGATTTTTTAACTAGGGAATTTAAACATTGTAACGTTTTTATATACTGTGACTGGCTGTGTAACTTATGGCCAATCCACTAAACTGTTACGTTGTATACAAAATTTATTAAAAAAATAGGTGAGGAGCAATAGTTGGTAAGCACAATTAATAACAGGCGATACTAATTAACTGATAAAAAATATATAAATCATTATATTCAAAACATACTCAGGTAGATTTTTAATCGGATATAATTTGCTATTTAATTTATATAAAGGATATAAAAAATATACTCTCTGTTTTTACTTTTTACTTTTATTTACAACTCTTGATAATATAATACGTAATAAAAAATTGGTGTTTTTACTTAATTTCCTACCACAAGTGAGGTATAAAACAATTATTTTAAGCCAGGTTTTAGGAAAATTACATTTGGTGGGTGGAACTTAAGACTCAAATAATTACATGTATGTTATAATCATAGAAAAACGTCAAATTTTATAATTTATAAATTTAACACAAATTTATTAGAGTTCTTTCAGTATTTCTCTAAAATATGTGTTAGGGACAAACTATGCTAGAGAAAAGCAGGCATTTCCAGGGAGCATATCTTAATCTGGCGTTAATCGTTAATTACTACGTTATATTTATTCTTTTTACATGAAGTCTAAGTTATCTTACAACTATATGTCGTATAGGTTATAGGTCTAGGTACATAGAAACTGTACGCAGAGTAGGACATAAACAAACAACACCAACGTCACACGTAAAAACAAGCTTTGCTGTTTTAGTGTCTGTATGCAAAAATTTCATGTCTATAGCCTGTTTCATTAGGCCAAAGGTTTTTTTTAAGATAAACACAGTTAGTAGTAAACTCTTAATTTATTTCTAAGCCACTATGCCAATTAAGATTACAACCATCCGGACTGTGTTCTATGTCCTACTCACTGAGAGCTTACTCAACTTAACATTGCTATTTAATTGTACCCAGTCAGTTTAAAAATTGTTATTTATTCTGCTATCTTTACTCTGCGGCCATCATACTTTCCCAAAAAGGACGGGTGTATAAAGCTATGCCTTAACCATCAGCCAAAATCCCAGCAGACTACTAATCTCATACGCCCCCCATTTGGCTCGATGTGAATCTCATCTAGAGTTTCCAAGCGTCTGCAATATAGTTATTATTCGGAAGATATTTTGATGGCTTTGGAAACGAAAAGTAGAAAATAAAAAACACACATTCAATGGAAATTTAAAGTATCTACAGAAATATAATTTTTTCAGACGTGCCCAGTGTACAAGCAATAATGTACCTGTACAACTATCTTTATTTTTATGGCAGTTTTTCTACTTCAGTAATTCTAGAAATTCGTTTGATGTGTAATTTTCTAGTCATGTATATTCTAGTTTAATAAAATATCTATAAGAATAAAAGCTTCAATATTTTTTTGACGAATAGTTTGTTTTTGGATTATTTTAAACAGTAGTTACCTTTATTAGTTTCAAGATTATGCTTGATCATAGATCTATTATAATAAATATTGATTACTGATTCCTAAGAGCAAAACACTATTAAAATTAATGGTTTTGTGTGTGACTAATGCTAAATATGAATTAATTGTTTTTTTTTCACGAATGTGTGATTATCTTATGTCACTGACTATTTTAAAATCTCTTCTGAACGGATGTGATTCACCATGATTTTAAGACGTGTCTACAATGTCATTTCACAGTGTATAATCTTCAGAAAGCTGACACTATAAGTGGTAACTTTAACGTTCGTAATTCCAATCAACCATTGCTGTGTGATACAACTGTTCACTTTTGTTTTAACAAGACTTCAAACAGTCAGAACTCATCCTGGATAGTGATTTGTTACATTATTCTGGCGGATGTCGTAAAGTGAATAGATAGATCGTAAATGTTGCCCGGGGATTTACTGGTCGTTGTCTTACACTATCAAAGTGGCAGTACTGGAGTCCGTAATTGTGTGAGAGCGCTCAGGGGTACGGAGGGTGCTGAGCCTGGAATACCATAAACAATCGGTAGCGCGCAATATAAATAGGTTTATAAGTAGAATTCTACTCTGGGCGTCGAGTATTTGTAAATTTCAAACAGGGTTTGTCGAATCGTTATTTATTCTTAAGCTGATCTCCTCAGACTATTTACATGTAACACTAAATGTTCAGCGCTCCAACTATATATAGTAATATTGGAGGAATACAATTTTGGCGGCAATGAATTTGTCTATCTTAGGCAATTATATTGATCATCTGGTATGCACAAAAATCATCAAAAATCATACAATGTTCTCTTCTGACTTTAGTAAGACCCAAAAATGTAAGAAATATCTGGCTAATTAAAATTTAGTCATTAAGGGTAAATGTTTCTCTCATTCTCAACCATGTGTGTACTCAGTATTAAATATTGAAAACTCACTAATTTATAGGGAAAAAAATCTATTGCATTAAGTAAGCTGACAATTAAATTCCTTAAATTTATAAAGGATTATAGGAAAGTTGATAGATAAAGGCTAAATTGTACTTTAAATACTATCATATTAAACTTTATGTGCAAAAGTACATACGCTGCGGAGAAGATGACTTTAAGAATTTCAACCAAAGTGCTAATACTATATAATAGGAAACGTGTAAACAAATCTAAACTATGAATACGACAAATTTGTTGTTAATAAAGGTCCCTAAATGAAATCCAGAAGAGTAGTCAATAACGATATGTTTGTAATAGATTTAGTCGGATGAACAAGAAGACCAATAAAAAACAATATCAATCTCTCTAGGACCCCGTTTGAGAGTTTTCTGAGAGGTTAACACAGCTTCTGCATAGCTAGAGTAATATTTCAATGCACAACTAATTGGCTTTGTAAACTCATTAGGCCCCAAGGCACTACACTGCCATCACGGGGTAAGACGACATAAAATTCATCCTTTTTATGATTGACTTGTTGTACTTTGTACCCTGTATATAATCAAATTCGCTATATAAAGATTTATCCATCATTCAGCATAAGTACTGGACTTCACGAAAGAGCCTACCAGCCAAACAAATGTAGACCGAACAGCCAAACAAATGTACAACACAC
>NW_025778152.1:0-54013 GCF_021130785.1 Homalodisca vitripennis
ACACAAATCAACAGCTTCGTCGACTCGGTTTTCGGAATAATTTAATAAACAACGGATTTAAATGGCCGTGACTGATGAATCGCTCACAGGAAAAAAGACATGAAAACGTCCACAAAGATTGTATAGTTCTCTGTAAATGTATTTTGGAATCTAAGAAAACATGTGGGCGATGTTTAAGTACCTGGATATATTCAAAACATCGCTCAGTGTCTGAAACTAGGCTTTATTGATTACCTAGCATTTTTAGGTTCAAGTCTCCAGATTGCTTTCAATAATTTAAAAAACGCTCCCTTTTTGGACAAGAAGGACGCACTTTAATGGACTATATTATGAAATTAAGACTAATTCCTCAAGATGGTGTGTGTGTGGTTTTATTTTATTATCTGGACCTTTGCTTGGGATAAGGCATAAAATACCTCTCCCAACCGAGCATTTGAATGTGAATGGGAAGGCGGGTTTTTCTGTTCGATACCTCTGATTCCAGAAACGGCAATACAATTTACAAAATTTTGGGCAGTTTTCTCTTTAAATTTTTTGGTCTGGGTTATTTGAAAAAAATTTTACTAGCGGGGGAAAATTTAAAAATATGTTAGCTTTTTAAAAACCAGATATAATAAACAATTTTGGATTATTTTCTTTCCCTTTTTGAGGGGGGGACTCTATTTGGCATTGGAAAACATAAAGGCCATTTTCTTTTTTTAAACCCCTTGTTCTAATTTGCTGGGGTACTACGAAAAAACCATTGTCCCGCTTTAAAAATATCCATCTACAATTCCTTCTTCTTCCTCTACTTCTTTTTGCACTTGTCTTTTTTTAAATATTTTATAACGCTCTTTCTTTTTTCTTATTATTTTGACTTTTAAAAATTAAGTTCTATTGCTTAATTTCTTTTTTAAAATTTAAAAAATTTAAATTTTTAATGTACCGTTCTAATAAAGACTTGATATATTCTTGAATAGATTTTACAGAAATCAAAAAATAAATCAAATTTCGGAAGTAGACGGGGAAATGTAAAAAGCCCCCCCCCCCACGATTTGGAAGTTTCAGTTCCACTCCACCCCGGGAAAAGTAGAGAGTGGCGGCTAATGTACCGGAACTTTTTTGAAAAACATCATTTTTCCTCTTTTTTTGCCTATCTTTTTTTTTTTAAACCCCTATCCTTTAAAATATCAATATGTTAATTTTATCAATAGTAATTTTAAATATCCTTTTAATCTATAATATGTAAAATTTATAATAGTAAATTTATAATCATAATACATCAATATTATTCAATTATATAATACTATATTAAAATACGTCACTTCTGTGATTCCATATTTTTCACTTGGTTATTTTGATCTCTTACTAAATAAAATGTCCCTTTAAAATTTAAATACTAAATTTCGTTTAAAAAGTGTCAAAAATTCTCTTAACTTAATTTTGTTCTTTAATATTGATTTTAGGTTTAATATTTAGAAAAATATTATCATAAGTTTATGTATTGCGTAAATTTATTTATTTGTATTCACTTTACAATACTACTTTTACTCACAATAAGATTACCTCGTTTGTTCCAGGGAAAATTTAAAATTAGTTTAGCTTTAGAAATAAATTAAATATATACAAATATTTGTTATTTTTTTTGGGTTGCATCCCCTTTATCAAAGTATTTTTGATACGCTCATCAAATAATGGTCAGTGCCCAAAAATTTTTAAATTAAAATGGCCTTTAATTTTATTTCAATTCTAAATACGAAGTAACCTAAACTTTTTTTTTATTTTTATCCCATTTTGGATTACATAACGTTCAGAATCTATAGCAAACTAAGTTTTTCATAATTTCTTGTTTCGCGTACTTACTTTACATTAAAAAAGTTTAAATTTTCAAATGCACAAGGGACTTTCAAGTCCCGGTTTGTTAATATCGTAGTTCAATAAATAATAAAACTTTAGTGAAATTTTAAAAATTATTGGCAAAACCCATATAACATTTTGTTGAATATGATGGTTATTATTTCCAAGTGAAATGTTGGGCAATTTTTAAAATTATAACTAATATTTTATTGCTTACTAAAAAAGTCTAGAAGGTCATTTAAACTTTACTGTAAATGTTTGCTTTTTAGATAACTACGGGGTCACCTGTAAATAAAAACCCAAAATAGTTTAAATCATAAGCAAAGAGGGTTATCGAGACTTTAAAATTTCGTATTATTACAATTTGAGTTCAGCCGGGAACCAAATGCAATGTTCCATTTTTTTTATTAACAAATAAGTTATATGATATCAAAAGTATTTTAAGCGCATATATATTCTGTACTTAAAATATTTTTCTATTTAAAGGGAAATTAGCTAGTGCTTATTTTAGGGAGTAAATTTGGTAATGCTCATTTTAAAGATGTAATTAAAAAAAAACAATAAACCTATAATACGCTTACTTTTTAACCCTTTTCAGTTCATAAAATTTTACTTATTACCAGCTTGTCACTTTAAAATCACTGACGTGGGATAGTGCGTCCTGCTTTTTCTTGTTTATTGGGAAATGTTTTAGTATGACATCATAAGTCGGTAAATACGAGAACCCTCTTTCCAGAGGCAGAATAATTTTCCCCCATTTTGAAGGATAAGAAGATTAAACATTTAGAAAAAGAAACATTACAGGAGCTAAGTGGGGGGAGTTTGATTAATTTACGTTTAAAATCGTTGTATTTTATTAATCCGCTTAGTGATAGGGCAGTGGAAAGGAGATTGAGTACTGTGCATTTCTATTCTGACTATACAAAGTTCCAGTGAGTAAATTAGATTTCATTATTAACATTTTTAAAGGCTCTGATAAGGTAATATTTTATAATACTAATTCAAAGTTATATGATTGAACTATGCTAATAAGCGTTGGCAGTATATTATTAAGAAGGATTTCCTCTGTAAACATAACTATCTTCATATTTTTATTAGTTTAGTAGTTATTCATTTGAGAATACATTACTCTATAAAAGTTTATAAATAATGCACTGTCAATAAAAATACATTTAAAGATGTTCTTGAATTTTTCAAATATAATGGTGGTTTTCCAGAATTTTTTTGTGTTTTTACGTAATTTTGACTATTATCGTACGATTAAATAAAACGAAAAGAAAATCCATTTTGTATATACATATAAATTAGTGTATTCCAACGCAGAAACACAAGATAATATATGAAGTCATTCGAAGCATTTTTAATTTCATCGTGAGGTTACTGAGATACTCCATGCTTGAGCCGCAGCATTAGTCCTAATGTAATTTATAAGTTGGTCTCATTAAATAAATTATTCACAAGTGCTACTAACAAAATGACAACTTTAGTAATTAAATCAGGGGATCGTTATCTTTATCAGATTAGCGCATTGTAGTAAGATCGTATTTATATCGTTAACCATAAAACGCTACTTGAATTTGCGATAGATTAGACGAAGGACAACTTCCAGTAAATTGTTTGATTGACTGTAACTTCCTAATGATGCTCCCTGATTACATGACGTACTTCCTGCAGACGTCTTTCAAACCTGTCTGATTTCAATGTTACTAGAGTTTCTAAATTTTCGCTAAAATAAATTCACTTATAAGACAAAATCTATGAGTTAACTATTAAAATTACTGTCATAGTAGTATAGCCGAACCAAAAATATCATTCTGTGTTCACATATACACTATTTAAAAGGCAAAATGTACGGCTTAGAAACATTACAATTCTTTCCAAAGACCTAAAATGAATTGAAAGTCTTAAAATCATTTCATTCATACACTATTGTTTTTATAAAAAATAAAAAAATACTTTGTTTTTTAATTTTATTTTTTTAATAAAATATAATTTCCTTGTCTTTAATTATAAAAAATACAAGGTTTTAACTGTGATTCATGAATTCATCACTTTAAATACCTGTAATTTTAATGTATCGTATTTAAAATTTAAACATTAAAAATTACTTTTTATTACCTGAAAGAGACTGCACCACCTAATACGTTGACTGCTGGCAAAACGTCTTACGACGAAATGGGGCCATATTATGTATATTTCTTGACTTAGAGAAAAGAAAGTCTTCTAAATTATATGGACTTTTTTGAAGAATCATTATTTTATACAATAGAGAGTTTAACCCATTAAAAATCACAACATTTTCAATTTATTAAACTTTCGACCACAATATGCAGAACAGTATATTTGCCAATGTTTGTTTTACAAATAAGCCACATTAAATATACAAAGAAACACCTTGCGTTTACACACCTAACTATACAAAGATTTCCTGTTAGGGATTTTTGGGCACAAGAATACGCATTCAAAATATTGTTAAGAATATTGGTAGAGATATTAGTTTAAAATATTTCAATGCATCTAAAATATATTTTTTTAAGATCTACTGGTGTCTTTGTTAGTTTTTAGTGCAATCTAGTTGAAAACATTATTGTTAGTGCTGAAGTCTGGCTGTGTTTGGTATTTGAAGTAGAGAGAGTGAGATATGCCGGAAAGAGAGATACCTTTATAAAACGAATTTTGCGTCACTAATGGCGCCTAGGAAACACTCGAAGCAGCTCTTGGTCACTAAATGCACTTATTATTAGCCAAGGGTCTTGTGGGCCCTCTAAAATACCACAACCACAATCTTCTTTTTTGTTTGGTTTTTACAACAGTTATTCCAATAAAAACTTTTGCTGTCCGTTCATAAGTGTGTGTGTGTGCGCGCGGGCTAGCCCGGATTTCGAAACAACATGGACCGGCATTCCTTGCTTCCCTGGTTGTACTCTGTAACTCTGGCATTTATTAAATATATTTTCAACTTTGATTTAAAACATATTTATCTGTCGTCTTAGATATCCATTGTTCTCTCGGTCAGTGGGCTTGATAATAAACAGGTGACTCTCCATCAAAAAGGTATTCTCATTACACATCATCATACACTTTTTTACTTACATATTTTTACCCTTTTACACAATCCTCAATAATCGCACTCTGAGCCAGATTTTATTTAACTACCGACTTACGGGACAAACACGTCTACATTTTATTATTGTATAGTTTATTGCTCTTAGATAATATGACTGAACTTTAAAAGCTAATTATAAATACTTTCGGCAGTTATAACAGTAATAAAACAATGTTAATAGGGCTATAAAAGAAGATTTTTAATAGTAGGGATCTCCATATAAAGTAGAGCCTCACGCTATAACATAAATATTTTAAAAGTGTAATGCAAAGATACAAATTGTTATTCTGTTTCATGAAGTAAATTTAAATGACGCTCGAATGTGAACACAAATTACATTGCAACGGTTGGTATACCTGTCGCACAAATCGTTCCCTTTCTGCTCTCGTGAAGTCGCTGATAATAAACCCCAACAGCTGCGTGGTATCTCACTGAAATCCTTGTGTACATGCATGCATTGAGGTGCAAACGATATGCCTATACCTAAATGTAACATAAGTCATGGTTTCGTCTTCTCATGCTACGCGGTGTGCTATGAGAAGCCAGTCAATCCTATCAATCTTCTAAGATTTATGATTTTGTTAATTTACTATCGTATATGTACTAATAATAAATGTCACGTTATTATAAAATGTATTGTTTCAATTATAAATATTTTGAAGAAAACTTAATAGTTTAAAAATGTATTCAAAAATTAGAGTATAAAATATTTACGAAAAACTAACAATATATTTAAACAAATGTATAAAGTCATGTTATATTCCAAAAATTACAGAAAATACATCTTTTGACGTGACAACGTCTTAAATTAGGTTGCGGCTCGGAGTCACTCATGAAAAAAGTGTAACGCCCGAAACGGTTACGATGCCCGTCCAGTGGGTCCACCGCACGGGATAAAGCAAATAACTGTGGTCCGCCGCACGGGATAAAGCAGATAACTATGTTTATTCGTGAAAATGTGGAGTGCTTAGATTCGTCATTTACAACAACTGCAACAATAAAGGTAAATAATTGTACACTGATATTTCATTATCGTAAAACTATGATTGATTGATTAATTGTTAGATTGACACAAAAGTTGAGAAGAAACTGAGTTTATAGGTTATGTCATACTATTGACAAATGTTGATAGTGTTAAGTAAATTATTTAGTTTAAATCACTCTGCAATCAATCGTAATTCAGTCGATTGAGAAGAAACAGCGCGTATTGCTAGTCAAGACATTTAAAATAACAAATTATAACCTCTAACCTGTCATAACAGTGCGACCAAACAAACGAACTAAACCGACCAATCACCCACGCGCGGAGTTAGAATTTAACTGAGTTTTAGCAAGAATTTTAAAATTTCCAATTTTAGTAAATGTGTTATTCAATAACTTTACCATTTACAATAACAAATTTTAATTATTTTCAAAATTATGTACAATGTTTTAGTAACACAAAATATATTTCTATAGTTAAAATTTGTGCAATTCTTATTTTTATTCAATTGCAATTCATTTGCAATTTAATAATATTCATATCAATAAATATTCTAACCGAGAAAAAGACGTTGTCACGTAAAATCTTCGCCCGTAAAACCGACTTTACAGGCAACCATAATTTTTTATTCTATTAAAGTACTTCTAATATGTTTGAAATTTTGAAGGATAAAACTAACTGCAGCAAAATAAAAATACAAGGTATACTTAGCAAAATCTCAATTAAATAACACATAAACTGACTATTTAAACGTTATTAGTGTTTATATAAGAAATTAATATTTTCCGGCTTAAATTAATCTTCTTCTGAAGTATTGTTTCAAACATTAAAACAAAATAATATTATCGCTACTTAAAATATTTTAACATTAAAAAGAAAAACTAATATAAATGTAATAAGGAGCAATCCAAAATTGAAAGATTGCAAGTGAAAAATTTTAAAAACAGCGTGTTTTTCCTCTATCACCTGCATTTACCAATATATTTATTGTGTAATATATGGAAAAGCATGAACTTATAGCATTCGTTGGAATCATTTAGGTTTATCTTCCTCCATGGAGATACCGCAATAAATGAGAGAACCGGAGCAATTCGGTTCCAAAAAGTTGCATTTCTCCTTGATTTACATGCAAAACATTTATTCATATATGCGTAAAAAACTATATATTTTGAAAATGTAGCTGGATAAAATTAAATCAAAACAAAATATTTTTTCCAAATTATTAACACACGTCTCTTTATTGAAACTTTCAATAAATATGTCAAATATTTATAAAAATACGCTGTTGCCTTCTTTATAAATTATAGAGGAAAGACATAAAGATCAGAAAAACCTTGGCGAGAGGACTTGGATAGAACCAAACTCAAAATAAAATGTATTTATTTGTCATAACTATCTTTATACAAAATTAATGAAAAACATGAATGGTAAGAAAAGTTCAAAGCAATATTCTGTCTGTAATATTTTTATTGGACATTAAATTAAAGGGATATTATTTGATTATTCTGAAAAATTTTTAGATAAACCAAGATTTTAACTTAATTAAAATACAATTCCTCCTAAAAACGTGTAGCCTCTTTAAAACCCATACACGTGTAGCCTCTTAAAAACCATACCATAATAAGAACGAAAGCTAAAACTGTGTATATTAATCTATAATTAGCGCGGAATATTCATTTTCTTATTAGGGATTATATCCATTCATCATTAAAAGTAGATAAATATTACAATAACTCAAGAATGACATATTTATAAGTAGACCTCGCCCGGATCTAGCCCCGCGCTCTGATTGGTCGAGAGGGGGTCACGTGATCCAAGATGGCGGCGCCCATGTATCACGTGATCAAAAAATAGTGGTGTGGGAGAGAAATTCCCTCATGTGCGGGAGAAATTCCTGCTCACACTCTTATCCCTAGTGTTTTTGGGGTGATTTGGGGTGTCAAAACCTGTGTTTTTCTGTAAAATTCGGTGATTTTTGGGTGTGAAAATCGGTGTTTTTCGGTGTAAACATCGGTGATTTGTTGGGTCCCGGTGAGGGAGAAACGAGGGACGGAGGGAATTCCAATATGGCTGCGCCCATGATGAATTGGCGGGAACAGGGTAACCTAACCTCACTTTCTTGGTTTCCCGCGTATTCAATATGGCTGCGCCCATGATGAATTGGCGGGAAACAGGGTAACCTAACCTCACTTTCCTTGGTTTCCCGCGTATTCAATATGGCTGCGCCCAGTTGGCGGGAACAGTAGAACATAACCTCAATTGTGAAATTGGCGGGAACAGTAGAACATAACCTCAATTGTGAAATTGGCGGGAACAGGGGAACATAACCTCAAATGTAAAAAGGGCGGGAAAGTAAACTAAACAAGAGAAAATAAAGACGAATCGTACCTTATTGTGTGATGATTTAGAGCTGAGCATAGGGGTTCCAGGAGTTTAAAATAAAACATTTTTTGGGTAAAAACTAATTTATTATACCTATTTCTAAAACAACTATCCACATTGGCACTCTTCACTCCCGCCACACAGATAGCAATATGTGGTGGTGACGTCATCAGAGGAAGTCTGTAACATAAATAGACCTGAGTTAGCCAGTTCTGAACAAGAAAATTCCGCGCTTCCCCACTGGCTGGAATAAGCGCGTCCTTGATTGGATGTAAATAGTATCTAAGCGCTCTGATTGGTGGAACCTGAGAGGCCGGCACTCCTTCCTCTCTCTCCCGTCAGATCCGTGCGGGAGGTCAGGGAGATAGGACGTGTGTCGCTCTGAGTTTTACACAATTATTTAAAACAATTACGATCCTTTTGATATTACTCGAGTAAAATAATTCAATCTAATACGTTAAAATATTTTTTACTTTTACTAATACTTATTTCAATTACCGTTAATACTATTCTTGTAATTATTTTTCTTAATCTAAATAGAAATTATCGTTACTAGTAGCAGTTAAGCTTTTTAATCATTTAGTTGCTTTTCTAACGTAATATCGTTTCTATAATACCATATTGTAAACATGTCTTACGAAAATATTGAAGTAGATTCTGAACCTGTATATATGGATATGGAGTTGGATCCTGTAAAAACGCTAGGTAAAAACGAGACTTACATAAAAAAATATAGGGTATACGGTACTAAAGACCACCTTTAAATTCCAATCCCGTCCCTGAAAAACATTAATGAAATCGATTGGCTAAGGACGGGATTTTCTAAAAATTGTAAATGAAATGAAAGCAAATTGCACTGATTCGGACTACCTCGGATTTACACTTCATAGTCTAAATTTAAAAAGTAAAGATCCGGGCTACGTGGCATTTCGACCAGCTGATCAGGTCAAAGACGATGTCCTTTTTGAAAATTTTCGGGGGGATAATTCAAAGTAACGCGGACTCTGTAAAATCTACCGATACGTTCAAAGTTCGAATGTACGCGTGTCAAATCTCCCTGTTGGTAGTGGTGGTTCCAGAAGACCTGGCTTGTACAATAATTTTCACGAAGAATGTTAAAGCACGAACAGGTATTGTATCGATAGAAAATGTGGACAATCTGTGTCTGCCCCGAGCTATAGTGGGTAGCAAAAGCCTACGCCAAAAAAATATCCTCAGTTTCAAAGCAATAAGGCAGGACAAGGGTAAGCGAACAAACTCTTAGAGCCCAAAAATTGATGACCAAAGCCGGGGTCCAAATTTTCTGAACAGGGAGCGGGGGTCCACGAACTTTCAAAAATTTCAAGAGCACCTCAAAAAAATATAATATTACAGTTTACAACTATAACAGTAAGGGTAGGGACGTTGTATTTTAACGGTAATAATGAAAAGTGCTCTGTATAAAATTAACCTACTGTATCATAACGGCCACTACAATGTGAATCACATCCCTCACTGCAGCCTTTGCTTGTAAACTCTATTGTGAGGCGTGCCATTGTCCCCTTACGACCACAAAGGTTATCACAGATGCTCAAACATCTGTCCTGCGTGTCAGACAGTTTCTCCGCCCTGTAAAGAGGGAGCATGGGGGAATAGTTTTGTCCAAATTGTAACATAACTCTAAAAAATCAAATATGTTTCGCGGCTCACCAGGGTGAACGGTGTAAATCTGTTAATAAATGCAAACAATGTCAAAGACTCGTATTTCTGAAACAGCGTAAATCGAAACACGTGTGCGGGGAAGTTTTTCTGTAAAATCTGTAATGATTTCAAGGCCCCAAAACACCAGTGCTACATGCGAGTCGACACAGGCAAGCCCAAAACAGAAGATTATCTATTCATATTTTTCCGATCTGGAAACAAGACAGGACGAGTACATTGATGATAAAAAAGTTCATAAAGTAAATCTATGTGTCTCGCAACAATTCTGTTTCAAATGTATCGGTGGTGGAAATTGTGAACATTGTAATACCCGCACTCGAGTCTTCAGACAAGATCCTGTAGTTAAATTCATGGATTATGTGATGGATGTTAAGAAAAAATATTTCAAAAACGTTTGTGTAATGGCTCAATAACGGTCAGGGCTTTGATTTTCAGTTTCATCTTAAAATACGTACTGGAACAGACAAAATTCAGTCCAGAGCTAATTATGCGTGGCACCAAAGTCATTCTCATGGAATTGGACAACGTGAGATTTTATCGACTCACTGAACTATTTCCCCATGGCCCTCTCAGCACTCAACAAAGCCTTTGATCTACTCCCAGAGAAGAAGAAGGGTTACTTCCCTTCACTTGTTTAACACTCTGGCAAACCAAAACTATGTAGGCCCCCATCCCACCCAAGGAATACTACTGCCCCTGGAATCGATGTTCGAAAAAAGTTATACAGATTTTGAAAATTGGCATAATGACCAGGTCGACAAAAACGTAGTGTTTGATTTCCAAAAAGAACTTATTTGAATATTGTATTTCAGATGTAGACATATTGGCGCAGGCGTGTATAAAATTCAGAGCAATGTTTCTCGAAGAATGTAACGTAGACCCGTTCATGGAAGCCGTGACCATAAGCCAGTGCCTGTAACTTGGTGTTTAGACGTAAGTTCTTAAAACCCAATACTATTGGCCTGGTCCCTAACAATGGATACAGACTTGTTTGACATGCAATCTCCCATCGCTTTTGCAGTGGCTGACTTGGGAGGAGTGATCAGCGCGGCCGTCCGAATTCAGCATGCAGGGCGGGAAAGAGAAGTCAAAATTGCCGGTATGAAAGTAGACGGTTTCGACGGTGAACGCGTGTATGAATTTCAGGTTGTTTATTTCCACGGGTGCCCTAAATGTTACAAGTATGAGAGGGAAGTGCCCTTATCAGATGATCCCTCAGACTCTTTGCATCTGAGGTACGAAAGGACCAAATCCAAAATAGCTAAACTCCAAAATTCCGGATATGAAGTTATCGAGATTGTGGGAGTGTGAATTTAAGAAAATGAAAAAAGATCCTAGATTGGCATACCTAAATTCATTACCCAAATTCTAAACACGCTCCCACTTAATCCAAGAGACGCCTTCTTTGGTGGTAGAACAGGCAACGCAAGAACATACCACAAGTGTGCAGAGGGGGAGTCTATACAGTATGTGGACGTATGCTCTCTCTATCCTTTTGTTAATAAATTTAAAATGTACGTAAAATCTCATCCTAAAATCTATGTGGGTGACAGAGAATGTAGGGGGCGAGGCATGCAGGCTGAAGGTCTTCTTAAATGTAAAGTCCTGCCTCCGCTAAAGTTGTATCACCCGGTTCTCCCTACACGCATGAACGATAAATTAATGTTTGTTTTATGTAGGACGTGTGGGGAGGACATGTACTCGGGTGACTGTGCCCCACACCACGGAAGAGAGAGCATTGACAGGGACATGGACGATGCAGGAAATTAGAAAAGCTGTAGAAAAAGGCTATATCCATTTTAGAAATGTACGAATTATGGGAATACGAGGTAGTGACCTATGAGGATGGCGGGACTCTTCACAGACTTTGTAAATAAATTTTTTAAAAATCAAGCAGGAGGCATCGGGCTACCCTTCCTGGTGTCTCACTGATCAGGACAAAGAAAACGTACATTAAAAAAATATTTTGAACATGAATGGTATCAGACTTGACCAAACAAAAAATTGAAAAGAACGCGGGCCTTCGCTCCCTAGCAAAATTAATGCTAAATTCGTTTTTGGGGAAAATTCGGACAGAGAGAGAACCAGACAAAGACATCGATAATACGATCACCCGACACATTTTTCAAACTACTAACCAGTCCCGGGACACAAGTAAATACGGTTCAAGAAATTAACGAAGAGGTTCTCCTCGTAAAATTGGCAAAACATAGAAGAGGTTAGCGAGTCCCTCAGAACCGTCAACGTCGTCTTGGCCGCTTTTACCACATCTCACGCGAGGTTTTAAAAACTGTATGAACACATTGGAAACAGCTACAATCTCAAGTCCTTTACTATGACACAGACAGTGTACTGTACATACATAAAAACGGCATGTATAAAGTTCCTACCGGTGACTACCTCGGGGAGATGACCGATTGAGTTGGTCGACTACGGTCCCGGGTCATACATTGTAGAATTCGTTTCTGGTGGGTCCTAAAACCTCTATGCCTACTTAGTGTGGTCCACAAATAAAAATTCGTTAGTTGAAGTCTGTAAAATTAAAGGTCTCACTCTAAATTTAAAAACTAGTAAACGTCTAAATTTTGAAAAAATTAAAAGAAATGGTGCTTAGTGAAACGGATCCAACTCTAGAAATAACAGAAAACCGTATTAGGACGGACAAAAGACAAAAAACATAGTTACCGTAGAAGAGACTAAACTATTTAAAATTAACGGTCCTAAGCGTAAGCGGGGAAGGAGAGTATGAGACACTACCGTATGGCTATAGTAAAGTTTCTAATATATTAGTATATTGTAGTATACTCACAGTGGGTGTAAATATAGCCTCCTTCACTCTTCTAAACACAGACACCACAAACAATAACCTTCGTAGGTCAATACTTTTCCCCCTCATCCTCTTTAACTTCTCCCGCGATTTGCTCGAGTAGATGCTGCTTCTCCTCCATCACTGACCGAGACTGAACGCTCTCCTCGCAACCGTGTACCCCCACTACCACACAGCGTCCACTGACTTTCCTGTCACTGTGCTTGCTACCGGCCCTCGCAGACCCCAAAAAGCCTGAGTGTGTGTGTGTATGGGCTCTGAGGTCCCGGACGGAGTGGTTTGCGATCCTTCAGGTGGCCTAAACTCCATAATTCCTTGGGATCATGTGTGAATGTGTGTGGCAACCGAGGCGGGCTAAAACCCATAGATGTACTCTTGCCGTGAATGTGCCGAGAGGTTTCGTGGCCTTGGGGGGTGTGAATGTGATCCTTCAGGTGGACTAAACCCCATAATCCTTGGGATCGAGTGTGAATGTGTGGGAGATAGTGATGGACCCGATCAGCCATGGCAGATTACAAATGTATATAGTGTTGATATTACTGTAAAATTGTAAATACTGTTGTAAACACTTATCTTTGTGCAAAGTGTGAGGTCTCAGTGGGGGAGTCGGTGGTGGGGGAGAGTAACCGTGGAGGCAGTGGTGGTGGTGGGAGAGCACTTCATTCTCAATCATGGCGTGGAACCCAAAGAGCCTCTATGACCTTTGTCTGCGGCAAATTGCCCAACATCCTATTCGCTTTCTTACGATATATCCAGATCCCCGAATCCATCCGTCGGGAAATTAAATCTAAAACATCGCGAATGCTGCTTTGGATTGGTAGTCAGATACAAAGAAGTTTTACGACGGACGCGGACTACGCAGACTTTGTCATATGTGTGCTCGAGACCGTTCAGCTGTTTGGCCAAAAAGAATCGTCGACCGCGTATTACTTCACGGAAGATACATTTTACACAATGCGTAGTTTATGGGAGTGCACATCGTGTAACAATCGGCTCTTTTACTATAGGAACCGGGCGTTGCATGTGCGATTATTCCATTGTCTAAGCAACAAGGGATGGAACAGTATTTGGTCACCGGGCGACAACCAGTTACTTCTGGACTGGCCCTCAAAATCAAATACTGTTTAACCTGGGCATCGAGCATGCTAGTGTTCGATGTGTGGGTGGTTCCAAACCACACCACTTTAGACTAATATAAATACCGGTATACAGATTTTTTTCTTCATTTACAAAATGGACGCTATAGCGAAAGAAACTGCACAAACCGGCTAGGAAAAACTATCCCAGACGCAGGGTTACGCTGAAGGGACTCAATGATCTATACCAGGCTGACCTAGTAGAGATGATCCCGTATTCAAGGGTGAACAAAGGTTACAAGTATATATTGACAATGATAAACTGCTTTAGTAAACTTGCGTTTGCCATTCCTTTAAAAAAACAAGACCGGTGCAGAAGTCGCGCATGCACTAGAACCTATACTGTCTAAACACAAGATGAAAAACCTTCAGACTGATCAGGGTAAGGAGTGGTACAACACTCACGTCAAAAAGCTAATGGACAAATATAAAATAAACCTTTACTCGACCTACTCACATCTGAAAAGCTCTATTGTAGAGCGTCTAAACAGAACATTAAAAGAGAAAATGTATAGAAAATTCACGACACGTGGAAGTTACGAATGGTTCAGTATTCTATCTGATATAGTCAAGGAGTACAATAATAATGTCCACAGAACAATCGGTATGAAACCAAAAGACGTTAAACAGAAACACGTAAAACAAATCCTTGTCCGTTTAAACAAAACCACAAAAAGTAACAAAAAAATTAAAATCACTAAATTCAAGCTAAACGATAAGGTAAGGATTAGCAAATACAAAGGAGTTTTTTAAAAAAGGTTATCTGCCTAACTGGACAAATGAAGTATTTACAGTATATGCAATAAAACCTACAAAACCCGTAACGTACATTCTACAAGACTCTAAAGGTGAAGTATTGAAAGGTGGGTTTTATGAACAAGAACTCCTCAGGTCCCAAAACTGGTAATGTATATCTAGTTGAGAAAGTGTTGAGGCGGAAAGGAGACAAAGTACTTGTTAGATGGCAAGGGTTCGATAAAAAACAGTGACACATGGGTGAGCAAGCATGACATCACCACACACTGAGTGTGACTGCAACTGCAGTCGTGGGACCGGATGCAGCTGCACCAGCCGCTGCGTGGGAGCGGATGCAGCTGTGCGCTCCAACGTCCAGGAGGGCTACCAGTTCAAGCTCTGTTACTTTATATATACTATGTCATAATAATGTGCAACTTAGTTTATCTTCGACAATGAGACTGATTAGTCAATCTGTGAAATTACCAGTGAGAAAACTTTGACGAGTTTGTAGGTGGTGGTATGAATCGTACAAATAAAAACGGTCCTCTGCTACCTTGACACGATTCGCGGATTAATTGTTGGACCGTCCAATTGCGGTAAAACGAACGTACTGTTTAACCTATTGGTAGATCCTAACGGTTTGAGATTTGAAAATGTTTACGTGTTTTCAAAATCACTCTCTACCAACCAAAGTACCAGCTACTATCCAAGATTATGCCGAAAGAGATCGGATACCACGCGTATGATGACAATGCATCTGTCATACACCCGAGTGAGGCTAAACAGAATTCAGTAATGATATTCGACGACATAGCCTGTGAAAAACATAACAATATACGAAACTACTTCACCATGGGTAGACACAAGAATATTGACACATTCTACCTAGGTCAGAACCTACAGCCATATACCCAAACAGCTCGTTAGAGACAATGCCAACTTTATCGTACTATTCAAACAAGACGAAACAAACCTTCACCATGCATACAGTGACCACGTCAATACCGATATAGACTTTGAAAAGTTTAAACAAATGTGTGCTCTGGCGTGGAAAGACAGACACGGCTTCCTGGTCATATGCAAGGACTGTGACATTGATAAAGGCAGGTATCGTATCGGAATCGATAGTTTCATTCAAGATCTATGATGGTAAGGATATACCACTACAATGACCTCAGAGGTTTCTCAATCCAGAGATCCAACAAAGTCCATTCAAACCTGTGCACCTGGTACTATGCCGATAAGAAAAAGTTTTGCGGTAATTACTGTAGCAGACGCGGACCACATGGTTTTCTCTTCAATAGGAGGTGCTGGAGACATAAGCGTGTAGGGATGTACAGTGCTAGTCTACCACCCGTAATCTTGTTAATGATTTCAGCAAGCGAACGGTTCTACAATCGCGATATATGGGATAGAGTTTGTGAAAAGAAGTCAAAACAAAGGGGTACCGCTCGAACTCGTGGTGTACCACGAGGACATGCTAAATAGTACGGTAAGAAATCCACAGAACATGTTATCCAGATTCAGACCGTTTCCCGATCAATTCGGTCAAATCGTACCGTTGAGAAACGCTCATGGTAGTTGTAAACTTTGCGCAGACCTGTATAAGGATGCTCCAGTACGGGTGTAACATACCGCATGCAGCTCGCTGTATTCTCATTACAGAGAGAACAATACCAATCAGGAACCCTGTCAAGATCTACAATCGTGCTCTAGCTTCAAAGTGCTACATTGACATTAGCTACAACGTAGGTTACGGCCCCGTCCCAGACGGTTTACCGCGAGGTCAAAGGAAGAAAGATTTTGCTGGTGTAAACAATCTTTGTCAAAGTCTGTTTACGACAGAATTTCTCAAATTGGCTTTACCGACCGTACCAATGTACTGCGATAAGTTCGGAATAACACTGCGTGACGGGACTTACTCAATTACAAATACCAAACAGTTTGAGGCTTGGAGGAGTTTTACAGGAGCTAATCCAAGTGAATTCTGGTTACTCAACTCTTACATGATTCACATACACAGTAGGGTGAACAGACCTATAGAGCATCTGAAACAATATATGGAAAAGCACGTGGAGAGTGACAAGTATACTGTAGCTGAGATACCCCAGTGGAGAGACGGATGGAAAAGGACCTTTGTGTTCAGGGACCCTGATAGACCTGTACAGATACCGAGAACAGTTTACCTAAGAGGGCTAGGTACCGTGGTGTCACTAAAGCAGGTCGTACGCTTTCTAAGAAAGCATAAAAAACGAGCCCTCTTCTTTAGACAGGTTGAACTGCCATAAAGTAGTTAGTATTAAAGTACTAAAACCGAGTCACATTGTCAGTTTAAAACAATGGCTTCAAAGGAGAAGGACCTTACTCTCAGTATAACTCGTTTGAGGAAAGCTATAAAGCAAAAGTATAAAACAGTTCAGAGAAGGGACTCTGGCCACAGACGTATTTCTAGAAAAACAGTACAAACCTATCCTGTCAGAGTTACGAAAAACAACAGGATCTGTAAAAACTGAACCGAAAACCGAACCAAAGCAAGAAGAAGAAGAGGAAAATGAAGATGAGGCAGCCGTACAGTTCACTCCGGACGTTATGTCAACCCCCAAAACACCTGCGTTCCTGCAGGACGATGATGTGCTTGAAGCAGGACCGTCGTCACCAGACGTCAGTGATATACTCAGCACGAAAGAAGGACAACTCTCAGCATCTGCATGGATACAGAACACGTTCTCTCATCCACTAACCATAAGGTACATGACAAGTATGATGAAGGATATGTCAGGTAAACATAGTAAGATCGACCATACGTACGGACCACGCTACGACAACAATACGCTAATGGTAGGAGATAAGAAGTTATCATTTGGAGATGACGGTAGCATACTCGTAGGTGAACGGTCCTACAGACCTACACAGGGACTTTATGAATTGCTTTTTAATCGTCTGCCTGATGACAAACGTTACAACGTAAACGATATGAGAGCTTACAAGGATATATTGACACTGTCGTCTGCTCACAAGAGAAGTTACAATTATAAAAATCACGTGAACCGTAACGCTTCAACGAAATACAAAGTCATTATTTCTCAACTCTTCCCAAAGACCGGTAGCGGGTATAAGGATGTAGGAGCACCAGACCCTATCTACTATGATGGACCCAAACGAACTGTGTGACAGACTCAGACTCCTCGTGTCCTCAGCAGAGACCGGTAACACGGGACATAGGAACGAAATAATAAACATTATCGAAGAACTCAAAGAATCAAAGACTATATCAGGTGATGGTAACGCGAGATTCAGATCATTGATGAGATGACCGTCAATAAGTTTGGTCAGAGGCCACAATCTGTGAAGAAGCAAGACATTCAGAGAGTTACGAATACTGTAAACAAAAAGCTAAAGAAAAGATGTAAGAAGACTGTACTCTCAAATTGCAATCCTTCAGAATCAAGCGCTTATTCAGCAGAATCAAATAAACAGCTTACAAAATACAAATGAAGAAGTTATAAGGCGTCTAGCAGTTCAACTATTTCACTGGATCAATAAGATACACACTACCGTACCTCCAGCTCGCTTCCACGGCGTCTTAGATGTTGATGAAAAACACATATATTGACTGGGATAAGATATTTATAAAGAGCAATGTACAGGAGGAGTCTTCATCACTTGCACAATGAGTGTTGACAAGTTTGGTCATACGGTCCGTGAAGGAAGTAAGAGAGGTCCGCCTGGACAAGGATTCAGTCTCACAGTCGACGGCAACTACGATATCAAGGGCAAGCGGTTATGTAACGTGGCCGACGCCCAGCACAGTCTAGACGCTATAAACCTGCAGACCTTGAAAAATAATGTGGATAGCGCAGTCCTCAAGACTGTGTCTGACGTTTCGCTTGTATCCAAGAAAAATGTGATGGACGCTAAAGGTAACAGAATTAGCAACATAGGTGATGCTCTACTCTGGACCGATGCTCTGACTCTTCGTCGTCTTGCTAGGGAGGTACCCTATAAGGACACGAACAGCAAATATTACAGGTTTGACAACTACAGGTTGCGCATGATAGGTGATCCCGCGGAGGATACAGATGCAGTGACGCTAAAATATCTTAAAACGAACACTCTAAAAAGAAGTAGTGATGGTAAAGTCTGGGAATGTGATAACAAAAAGACTCGGACAGATGGCTGATCCTCTTCTCGCTGGCGACGGTGTAAACCTACAGACTTTGAACAGGAAACTGAATGAAAAAACGCTGGCGATAGACAAGGACACGATCGACGCTAAAAAGAGGAGACTAGTGAATGTAGCCGATGGTCAAGGACCAAACGATGCCGTTACACTCTCTCAGTGTCAAAATCTATTGCCTGCTACTAAAAGTATTGCGGACGGAACAGTTATCTTTAATAATTACAGAGTTTCTAATGTTGCCGAACCTAAAGAAGGTACCGACGCTTGCACTGTAAATTATGTGAAGGAAAGAACACCGGATACGGATAAGGATAAATGGTTATTTGGACGTAAACGATTAAGTCAAGTAGCTTCTCCGCTGTATGACGGAGATGCTGTTAATAGAGGATACCTTAAAGTGAACACTCCGATACTCGACGGTGACACGTGGAATTGTAGGAATAAAAGATTGAAACTTGTGGGCGACCCTGTCGACATGAGTGACGCTGTGTCTGTTAATTATCTGGTGAGAGTGGTGAGCGAAGTCTTTTACGGTATGTACAAACTACTGGCTCCGACGCTAGACGCTATACACCTAACCGATAAAGACGAGTGGATTAGGTTCAACATTGTCGACCCATACTTTAAAGACCCAGTGAGCAGGGTGAGATCGAAACCGTGATGGTTTTATTTATATGTGAGCAGCTGACATTTTTACCGCCAGTTTACTTTGGAACCTGGCGAGATGAGGTTCTTGGTATTTATTCTATGTGTAGCTCCTCTGATAGCTGCTAATAAAACTTTGTTGTACTTGGAGAGATACGGCTATCTCGATACTAATACCTCAGAGCTATCCACAGACATTACACAGGCGGTCATTAGGTTTCAGGAGACGTTCGGCTTGAATGTGACCGGATATGTAAATGAGGAGACGACTAACTTAATGAACCAGCCCAGATGCGGCAATTCGGACGAATTAATAGCGTCTTTCACTGCAAACCCAAACTACGGATGGCGGAAAAACGATATTACCTGGTTTATGTACGGTAGTAATTATCAGTATGACCAAACTATGTCGGACTGCGTTCGCCCTATTCTCAAGACATTCCAACCTGACCTTCCGGCGGAACCCTATAAACCCCACAATCATTTTAAGTATCGCTCCCAGGAAACATCTTTCGTATTATCTACGGAAAAATTGCAGTAGAGAGTTTGATGGTAGGGGTGGCTTAATGGGTCACGCCTTTCTCCCTATATTGGGGATGAACCAGACAGATGTTCATATGGACGGTGAAGAAGATTGGGATTATACAATGAATCTACCTGCACCTGGAAAAAGTTCATTCTTTTTGGTTCTAGTACACGAAATTGGACACGCTCTAGGTTTGCAACATTCATCACTTTCGTCGTCTATAATGTATCCTTTTTATTTTGTACCACATGGTATTTCAAATCTTTACCAATTTGATTTAGACAGAGATGATCAAATGGCAATACAGTATATTTACGGACCACCTGTTCCTCCATACACGTCCACCACTACTACTACAACATCTACAACAACCTCGAGCACGACTACCACTACTACCAGTACCACCACACCCACGTCAACCTCTACGTCCCCTACAATACCTACAGAGTTGGACATTTGTACATTGAGACATAGAATCAATGCATTTTTGATTGTAAAAAATAGATTGTACGCATTTTACGGCAAGTATGTATGGGCTCTGAGTCTGAATCACGCGCTTAGAACACGTGAGGAGTTTACCAATCCTCTAATAATCACCGATTGGTTGCCGTTTTTTACCGTCAGACTTTACAAACATTTCGGCTGTGTACCAAAGACCGAACGGAGAGGTGGCTTTGATTGTGGACAAGACATTGTACATTATTGAGTATCCGTCACTCGTACTTTTAAGACAGAAAAGAATTGATACAATCTTACACTCCAGAATAAATAAAGTGAACGCAGCGTTGAACAGTAATACAGGTAGGACCTTTATTTTTACCGATGACAAATTTGTTGTAGAACTTAACGAATGCACTCTCAGAGGCACTATGTTGGGTATGACCAGTAGCGTGTTGCCAGGAGTCCCTGATGGAATTAGAGGAGGTTTCAGATATATAAATGGCCGTCTGTACTTTATAACAGACAGTCACGTTCTGGAGTACGACGAGTTTACAGGAGTGGTTACAAGATCCGAGGCGGATATCTTTGACGTACTGCAGATCACATGTGTTAGGGAGACCCTGCTCAGGCAACTCTATAACGTATTACGGTATATAAGGGAATAAAATGGGAAAGCACAAAGTAAAGCGAAACAGATTGAAACGAACCGTCAAGCGAGGAAGAGGTCTGGTTTCGAGCGCTTTGCAAAACGCCGGATCGGTCGCTGGAAATCTTTTGAACCGTGCAATTGACGCTCTACCTGTCGAACTCCATTTACCTGGTGGGTACCGATACTGTGGTCCAGGTACGAAATTAGGGGTGAGATTGGCAAGGGGTGATAAGGGTATAAATCCCTTGGACGAATATTGTAAAAATCACGATATAGCGTACTCAAAATACAGGGATTCCGAACACCGAAGAGAAGCCGACAAAGAATTAGCCAAAAGAGCCTGGGAAAGAGTCAAATCGGCAGACGCAAGTATTGGGGAAAGAGCCGCAGCCTTAGCTGTAACAGGAGCCATGAAGACCAAAACAGCCCTCGGTGGAGGGAAGAGGCGGAAGAGCAAGCGAGGGAAGCCCAAACGTAAAGGTCAGGGTATGTACCTCAAGCCGTATCCAAAGAGAGGCGGTGGGGTAAGAAAGAAGAGGAGGTGTTGCAATAAAAAAAACGTCGATACCAATAAAGCCGTTATCAAATTACGAGCTAGTACACTACGCGAAACTACTTAATATTCCGAATTTCCGTGGAGTTTATATGAGAGACGCTCTACCCAAACGCCCACGATCGTATGAATCGGCCATAATTAATCTGGATAACTCGACCGGTGAAGGTACACATTGGGTGTGTTACAGGAAGATAGGTGACAGGGTATACTACTTTGACAGTTTTGGTAACCTAAGACCACCAATAGAGCTTATATCATACCTAGGACCAGACGTTAACGTACGGTATAATTACGAGAGAAGACAGAGTGAGGGCTCAGTAGTCTGCGGACACTTGTGTTTAAAGTTTCTCAGCAGTAATGTTTTCACTTAGCGGTCCTGCTCCACAGGTATCATGCGAGGTATTTCCTCCAATGGACGTGAGCGATGGTGATTACGAAATTGGTCTAGTTGACCTCTCCACATACTATACGATTCCAAATATTGAAACGGGAATAAACGATATGTTTTATTACGGTGACAATAAACAAATCAAGATAGCAGAGGGGTCGTACGAAATTGAAAATATCGAAGAATACATCAAATCCCATTTAGGCGCGGATGTGACATTTAGTCTGAAAGGAAACAATAATACGCTAAAATCCGAAATCACTTGTAATAAAATCATACACTTTGACAGAGAACAGACAATCGCTCCCCTACTAGGGTTCAGTAAAAAACCACTTGAGCCAGGCAGGGTACACACATCCGATGTCCCCATAAACATAATGAATGTAAATACTATACGCGTTGAATGCAATATCGCACGAGGATCCTTTCAAAACGGTGTAGAGGGACACGTGCTGCATGAGTTCTATCCTGAAGTGGCCCCAGGCTATAAAATAGTTGAGAAACCCACCAATGTAATCTATTTACCGGTGAACGTTCGTAGAGTGAACAACATTTCCGTAACACTCAAGGACCAGGACGGCAGATTGATTAATTTCCGTAACGAGATAGTCTCACTACGCTTGCATATAAGAAAACAATAATGGGTCTAGTATTTAGAGAGTTGCCGAGCCACACACTGGTCAGTAATCACCGAAAGGTGGCAGCGTTAACATCAAAGAACATAAAGTTTCTAAAGTCTCTAGGCTTTAAGTATGGCGCTTCTATCGATAGAGTCCGGAGCAATGTACGATGAAGTCGTAACGGGGTGGGAATTTCATACCCATAAACCGTACGCCTCGTCTACGTTTAAGAATAACGATGAAATCAGAATACCGATTAGTCAGCAAGACATAATCACAGCACCGTTCGAAAGCTTCATACATGTTAAAGGGACGCTGCAGGCTAAAAAAGCTGACGGCAGTGCTTGCAATGTAAATCTAGTGAACAACTCGATGGCACATTTATTTGATGAGATTCGTTACGAGTTGAACGGTCAAGTAATCGATAAAACACGCAGTGTCGGCATAACTACGACGATCAAAGGACTGGTATCTTTTAAGGAAAATGAAAAAATGAGTCTGGCTAACGGAGGGTGGCTCGGGGCGAATAATTCCGCAGACGCTGTTAAAGAGTTCAATTACGCCGTTCCCGTTAGGACATTGATGGGATTTTTCGAAGATTACAAAAAGGTAGTGGTTAACAGTAAACAAGAGTTGGTTCTTCTGAGAGCCGCCTCTGATAACAATGCTGTAATTTCAGCTGACGCTGCTACTGTTGATCTTGATATAACTGACTTGTACTGGAGGGTTCCTTACATTACAATATCAGACAGCCACAGGTTAAAGCTGTTGCGTATGGTCGAGAAAGATACACTGATTCACCTTCCGTTTCGATCATGGGAAATTCACGAGTACCCCAGTTTGCCGTTGACAACACGTCATAGTTGGACAATAAAAACGAGTACCCAAATTGAAAAACCTCGTTACGTGATTTTAGGTTTCCAGACTGGAAGGAAGAACAATTTGAAAAAAGACGCTTCCAGCTTTGATCACTGCGATCTACTCAATATCAAACTGTTTCTGAATTCACAGTACTTCCCGTACGATAACATCCATGGTGATCTACGCATTTTCTACGACATGTTTACCAGATTCCAGAGCTCATACTACCAGATACAAGGTGCCCCTACAGTTGATTTCAACACGTTTAAAAGTAACGTACCTCTCTATGTTATTGACTGCTCCAAGCAGAATGATTCAATAAAAACTGGCCCCGTAGACGTGCGTCTGGAGTTTGAGACTAAAAACGCTATTGCTGCAAACACTGCGGCTTACTGCTTAGTACTATATGACTCACACCTGGCATACACTCTGCTCACGGGTAACGTTAAGCGGGTGGTGTAGGAGCGGTGGTGGGGTAAACCCTTATAAATAGCTGAATTTTGTACGTGTGTCTCATTCTGTGTCATGGAGAAGCTAAACAATTTTCTAAACGAGCCTGACTCGGTCGAGGCGACTCGATACTTAACATTAAAGAACGAACTACTCTACAAGGTCGAGGGCATGCGAAGACTCTTTGCTCGCTTTAGACCTACAGTTAGAGTGCCCAGTGACTCTTATAGATACGGTCATTTCAAGGAATGCGCGTGGGCACGGCCCGACGCTACGTCAGGTCCTGACACTTGTCAGTGTCACTATATGGATTCATACATTAGGGGTTCGATTACGATTTTGGATCAGTTAGCTGAAATGAACGATCCGTTTCTTTCGAGATTACAGTTTTCTACTTGAACCCTTCCGTGATACCGCAACACAGGGGCTGTATTGTTAGGGTGGGGGTAATTGTTAGGGTGGGGGTAATTGTTAGGGTGGGGTAATTGTATAAATTGAGCGACTCCTACGCCGACGTACATTACCTACCCAGTGTTGAACGCTTTCGCAACGATGGCGCTATACATTTTCAGTTATAAGGAAGGAGAAGAGAGGAAATTATTGGGATACTTCGACTGTACTGATTGTACATCCTATGCCGACTTTTATGATGTTAAGGACTTTAACAAAATTGAGGTTTGTTTTGAGGTAGTCGATGAGCCCGAGGAATACGACACGGATGATGAGGATAATCCTGTTAAACAGGCTCTAAATAGGTATAGAGAGGGTATAAAAGCCGGAGTGTACACTTCCTTGTGGAAGGACGGAGAAATGAAAACATGTAAATACCTCGACTGTGCTAATTTCACACCTAATAGTGAGTTTTATGATGTGACGGGTTTTGACAGGATTAGGGTTAGGTTTTGCAGAGAGGATGATGTGAAGCTGAAAGGGTATAAAAAGGGTATTAAAGCGTATGTACACGCTTCCTTGTGGAAGGACGGAAAATTTAAAGCGTTTAAAACCATCAACTGTGCTAATTTAACATCCCATGGCGACGCCTGGGATGTGAGGGACTGTGACAAAATTGATGTCTCTTTTTCGATAGATCCTTTCACATACGAATGGGAGGAGGAGGTGGAGGGGGAAGAACCACCTGCTAAAAAATCTCATTGGTCAGAATAAGCGCGTCTCTGATTGGTCGTAATTCTCCTGTCTAAAAGTAAAATTTGAGAATTTACGTCAGACGTTGAGATGGAGTCGCAGACTATGGACGTGGAACCCACGCGGATTCCAAAACGTAAAGAGCGTATCAATGCGTTAACCGGGGTTTTTCTTAGATCTGTCTACTTTTTGGATAGTGATCTTTCAAAATGCGTAATTGTAGGGTTTGTTAAGAATCGGGGTGACTCTCTCGGGGTTCTCTTTAAGGGTAAAAAGGGATGCGTTTATTGGTCACACGATGTGTTCAATCAAATCACTCCTCATTTCAATTCCATAACCCTGGCTCTGGAGAATAAAACCAAATTTTATATTAAATCGGACACGGAGGAGGATATCAAGGTCACAAATGTTTTCGGTCGTATGCACGTGTTTCTCTTTGACGGGGAGCATACTTTAACGCTTAACGAGGCCGAATGGACTCAGTTTACAAACAGCCTTCCTCTGATGTACATTGCTCTCAGAGACAATTTTATTATCGAAGAGTCTGTACGGTTTACTATTCACGCACTAGTTTCAGGGTTGGTAGAGGAGGACGTATTTGCAAAAGCAGATAGTCAGGGACTCCTCTGTTTCCACAGCTCATAAATTAGCTCTTGAAGTGGCCTTGTACAAACGTTGGCCCCATGGATGTGGCAGTAGTTGAATTTCACGCATTTCAAGGCAATAAAAGACCCTTTATTCTTAAAGAGCTCGCGATCGTGGGAAACTCTTTTCAATGTCAAAATTATATTTAAACCACCTTTTCCTAGAGAACGGTTGAGCGCCAAAAATCGTACAACAGCTCGCTGGCTTGAAGATAACTACCATAAGATTTCTTGGGAGGAGGGTGATTATCCCTACAGAGCTAATGTACTTCGCACTCTATGCAAACCCTTTGCCGTGATTTACACGCGCGGGTTGGAGAAGGCAGAGTTCTTGAGAAAGTTTCACAGTGATGTCCGTGAACTGGACGATATAGTGTGCGAGGAGGCCGGCAATCCGTGTAGCTGTAAAACAACACACAGGTTTGCTTGCTCGTTGCCACAACATACGTCAACCGAGGATCCCAATGTGAAATGCGCAATGATTGCAGCAAAGTGCCGTTTCGAGATCCTTAACAAACAGCTGCACAATACCAACGCTTATTAGTATCGGCGAGTGATTAGTAAAGGGGCGGAGGGGTTCGGCATTTAGTTGAGAATCCCGACGTGTTGGCTTGAAAGGACTCGCCGACGGGTCACATTGAAAGGCTTCACCGAGTAAAGTGACTTTTGACTGTAGGTTAGATACGAAAAATTCTAGAGCGGGGTGAATGATTGGTAAGCTCCTAAGGCTGGCGTAAAACCTGTAAGTCCTGGGGCTCTTTACTGCTCTTACGGCAGGCCTAAACTCCGTAAGACCGGGAGCAGGTTGTGTGTGTGTGTGTGTGACAGATACCTCTATGGCAGGCCTAAACTCCGTAAGTCCAGGGGTATGTACCTCGCTCTAGATGCTGTAAAAAATAAAAAAATTTAAAAAATGTAAAATTCTCCGGTAAGTTTTTGAGTCACATTGAAAGGCTTCACCGAGTAAAGTGGCTATTGAAACTTACAGGAGACAAAAATATGTTGAGGAGCGATACATTGTAATGGAGTGAATCGCTATCGTGTACAGCGGTGGTTGGGGCTGTACACAAATACTGGTCACATTGAAAGGCTTCACCGAGTAAAGTGATTAGTAAAGTGAAAGAGTGAGAATAGGCCTACTGGGGAAACTCACTATAATCAAAAACGCACTGGGACCCCTACGGCCTAGCCATTCTGGCTTACCGTGGTGTGGAAAACGTGGGTCACAAATTGCAGTTAATGCGGTGCAAGTGCGAGTCTCGGTGGGGGAGAGGCGTCCGCGTATAAAAGCGCGGTGCATCGGCTGCAGCTGCACTTGCTGTGATAGCTTTGCTATGTCTGTGGCAACTAGTTTTACCGTTTTCGCCATGTTGCTGTTGGTGGTGGCTGGCAACGATCTCGAGGTAATTATTGTTTTGATTATTTATTGTTCTATCGAGTTGTCCCTCAACACTGTTTCTAACTTGTAAAGTGTTTTTTAGGAACAACCATCCACTTCAAACGGTTTGCGTAGGAGTCAACCGATCCCTGTGCCCGGGGCTATCCGGGATCGATACTTTACTACGGATAGCGGGTCTATAGTCCATCTGAATATGGTTAGCTCACATTTCAATACTCTAATTTTTACTCCTTAGGTGTGTGGCAGCTTTTCTAACTTTATTTTTCTCTTTTTCAGAATAATGGTGATGATCGGGCTACACTTCCTGTCCTTCAGCGTGAGGTGACCAGGGTCAGTACACTATTGTTACCGTTGTATTGTACTAATTACGCATTACTGCAGTCCCTATAATCGAACTCTATTTCAGAACGAGTACGAGGCTCAGATCCAGAGGATGTTCAGGTCTGGGCAATGGGTGACCACTCGACGCGGCCGACTGCATGTCATAAGCGCCGGTATTGAAGAGGTGATTACCGTTATCCTATTTTCCATTCGTGCAATATTCGTGTCTGCTAAGTCCCGCAACCGGTGGCGGGACCCGCCATGTATTAATTCACTTGTGCTTTAGGATGAGTCTCAACCATCGACTCTCGGGTGGACCGGTGATGCTAACCCAAACATCACTCTCCCCTCTGACATCTCTGAGGAGAGTCTAATCGCTGCTGCCGATAGGGCTATAGCCGAGGCGTCGACTTTTCCCGACGAGGCGACTCAAAGGGTGGTGATGGAGGAATCTAATTCCAGCTCAGATGAGGCGATTTCGGTTAGTATATAGGGCATTCATATTATATTGCAGGTTTCGCTCTGTTTACAGAATCAAAAAAATGGATATTTCTTGTTGACAGTTGAGTACTTCTTGGGACTTCCGACGCAACCCCTCGACCCGGAGACAGTCCTCTGAGGATCTCTCTCAGTTCTATCGGAGGTTGAATCAGTCTACTCCACCAACAGTCTCGCCCATCAGTAGTGGCTCCTTCCACTCTGGTTTCTCCCCCGACCCCACCTCACAGGAGTCCCTCATATCCATGGAAGTGGCTGCCGGCTCGCCACCCCTCCTCTCACCATCTGCAGTACGTTTCATTCCCTACATTATCCATGCCACTACGTAGTGTTTCATCTGTTTAATTCGTTACCTATGTTACAGGACATAGATCCCCAATGGGAGGCAATGAGGGCGGTGTCAAGGTCCCTGAGTATAGTCGCTCAGGTGCAGGGCATCAGTGAGGGGGCCGTCTACGACACCGAACGGTGGATGGTGCGGAGACCCGAGGAGGAGGAGTTCCGTGCCGCCGCTCCAGCCGCTTGGGAGGAAACCCGCGAACGGTGGATGGTGCGGAGACCCGTGGAGGAGTTCCGTGCCGCCGCTCCAGCCGCTTGGGAGGAAATCCGCAGCATCCTCGCGGATTTCCTATACGAGACAGCTACCCGCATGGAGGAGGACTCCCGACGTAGAAACACCGCTGTGCCGTCCAACGGATCAACCCCTGCCACTCAACCCCGCGAAGTGTCCTGCCCCGTTTGCTTTGCGAATCTACCAACAATCGCTCTTCGACTGTGTGGGCATACACTCTGCCGTCCATGCTCCAACAGAGTGGGGGATAGATGCCCCACGTGCCGTGAGCTGATTGTGGGAAGATTCACAATATATCTCCCCAGGTAGATCTCTCTCTACCTCTATCTTAATTATTCAATTGGCTTCACATTCAAAATTTATATTCCAAATTCCAAAGGGACGGGACATTATCCAGTCGTAGGATGTCTACCAGTTCTCTGGACCGATTCTTATACTGGATAATGTTTAACCTGGGTACTATACGTAGTGCGGATGTTCCGAAACCACATCCAGGCCCACATCAACTCACCGCATCACACAATAAGGTACGATTCGTCTTTATTTCTCTTGTTTAGTTTACTTTCCCGCCCTTTTTACATTTGAGGTTATGTTCCCCTGTTCCCGCCAATTTCACAATTGAGGTTATGTTCTACTGTTCCCGCCAATTTCACAATTGAGGTTATGTTCTACTGTTCCCGCCAACTGGGCGCAGCCATATTGAATACGCGGGAAACCAAGAAAGTGAGGTTAGGTTCCCCTGTTCCCGCCAATTCATCATGGGCGCAGCCATATTGGAATTCCCTCCGTCCCTCGTTTCTCCCTCACCGGACCCAACAAATCACCGATTTTACCGAAAAAACACCGATTTTCACACCCAAAATCACCGATTTTACAGAAAAACACAGGTTTTGACACCCCAAATCACCCCAAAACACTAGGATAAGAGTGTGAGCAGGGAATTTCTCCCGCACATGAGGGAATTTCTCCCACACCACTATTTTTTGATCACGTGATACATGGGCGCCGCCATCTTGGATCACGTGACCCCCTCTCGACCAATCAGAGCGCGGGGCTAGATCCGGGCGAGGTCTACTTTTATATAGTAGTACTCTCAAGTGACTGTAGTATGATATTAATACTGTTAAAAGAATGCGGGATAGTTTTCGAGATAAACGGGCCAACTTCCGATACACAGGGGATATGACCAAACTCTCGAGATACCTGACAGTAACAAAAGATATAATAGGTGGATAGCACCGTTGGTGAGTGACCGTCAGTGGATTAAATAATTTATTTTTCTCTCCCCATTTCCCCCCCACCCTGACATAGGTGGTGGGTGGGTACTGTAACCGTTCTCCACCTGTCTAGTAAGTTCTGGAATTTTAATATTCTGGAAGCATCAATAATGTTGTAAGGAGTTGTTGGCTCCTTCATGTGTGCAGTGGAAATTAATGTGTTTATAAGTGTAAGGGGCTGGCTCGTAGATGATGAATGGATTGGGTATTAATACAGGAAGGTCGGTGAAGGTTGGCACAGGGGCTCAATATAATCAAGTAAGGTAAGCAAATAGTAAAATATTATAATTCGCGCTAGTATATAATTCTGTTTCAATGGTATAATAATAATTAAAATCTAAAACGTTAAGAATTAATAAGGACCTTTACTACGGTACTTTTATTTTGTTCTCAATATACTTAAGACAAGAGCTAGTAGTTTTAATAGGAGCAAATATTGTCGTATGTGTATTTCTGCAAGTGCTTTTACTAACACTAGCGCTACGGTTGAAACATACTCTGTTATATTCCAACTAAATATATTTATTATGGGCAATTTATCTACACTTTGTCTAGTTCCATAACTGTGTCTCGCAAACTATCGAATGCCTAGCCAAGTCTCTAACCATTTTACAAATTTCTTCTCAAGTATTATTTCTAGAAAAATATACTTACCCAACGCTTAAACTATAAAGTTATAGTTACCCTACATATATTCTTTAATTTTGCATCTACCAATACATGTAGTTACTTTAACGTTTGATCCAAATGTTCTATTCTAGCCTTTTATATAGGAGATTCTTGGCATTCGCTTATAATGATCGCTTAGAATATTTTTAAGTGAATAGTACCAGGTACGTGCTATAATTGATTAAAACTGTAGCCGTATCACTAAAAGAAACTTGTGTTAAATTTCCGCATAGGATAACGGTGTAAACCATGTAAGTCTAAGCAGGGATTAGGTTCTCTGTAACAGGGCTGAAAGCAACTCTAAACCCGCGACATAGGACAGTAGCTGTGGTAGTACGGAGTAGAGGTTCTCATTAGCTTTCCGCAATTCAACACTGCCTGCTTTCCTTATTTACTGTTTCTGCATGGTACTGTATTATCTTGTTTCATTGATAATGTATGCAGACTTCTAGTCAGCGTAGTAATTTTCTCGTCCATGTTAACAGGTTTCAATCCACTATTTACGGCTTTGTAAAAAATGTGTATATAATTTCACAATTTACTTTTTGGATCCTAGGACTTCTTTTATGAGGTTTAATGTTAACGAGTTTCATTTAACTTATTAGTGTATGATGTCCCAAACTAGTTTGTATACATTTTCTATGTGCACCAAACTGATCGTGCAAATGTGGGTTTCTCCTTGAACGTTATAGGCAGTAAAGTACCAACTAGCTTCTCAGCTCTATAGAGTGAAAGTAAAAGAGCTGTCTAACGTAGCACCGGGAGAGTTGTCAATATCAGAGTCTGAGATCCTATTGTAAGTGTCGTTACATTCTACCCATTTTATACCCTGCTACCATTCTAACACATGCAATAAAACTATTTCATCATCAATTATTTAGTTTTATGTGTATCCTGTCAGTCTGCTAATAAATTTCAAAGCAACATATCATTTAAAGTAATATCCCTCCATTATCTTTTCCCTTAAATATTACCAATAAATATAAATTCTGTATTTGCTTCATTTGTGCAGACATGTCAAAAGCCAAAGGAACGCGTAGGTAAAATACGTACGTAACAAACAAATTTAAAGCCAGAATTTCTTATGCTTACGCGAAGATAGCACGATCTTGTCAATGAATGTAATTTGAAACTACTCGGTTTCGATTGCAACTTTTTATAGAATTTGATTGGTAATCATCAAAGACCCATGATGTTGCTTATTCATACATTTCTGACAAGTGTTGAGAGCCAATTTGCATTTTGTAAGTAACACATGTATCCTCGTTTTTCTTCATCTAACACAGATGAATTTGAGAGTGTGGTTCAAATGATTAGGGTATAAAAGGGTTAAATACAACGAGCGAACAATTTTTTTCTGAGGCAATAGTTTATAATTAACAGATATAATAAACCGTCAGACCCATAAATGAATGTTAAAATAACTTGTTAAAAAAATATTAAACTAAAATAATAAACCAAACAAATGCGGACCAAATATTTGTCTGAAAAATATCTGTAACTTTATCTAGGTCATTTATCTGTTATTTACGCCTGACGGTCCGTTATAATTGTGTTCAAATCAAATTGAGACAAACATGATTTTCAACGACGTTATTGTAATATTTTTAACCTTTTGAGTATCCTTCATTTTAGGCACCACCAAAAACGCGTGGCAGCATAATTGTTATTACTATACATATTTGTGGTTATTAGGATTTAAACATACTTTTTGAAGTATTAAATAATACATTAACCTATCTCTCTAACAGTTATATAGTTTATAATCTATATTATAACTCCAAGTGTGTAAAGATTTCATTATGAAGTGCAGTGATAAATACAATTTACCGAAACATGCATATTGAGGCTTCGTTATCTTTTATATAATAATTATTATTTGCACTATTTCAATAATCGCGGAAAGGTTAAAACCTTCAAGACAGTGTGATATCCATGAACATGTTATTAAGATAATTTAGTTTATTAAAATTTCACAGAATAATTAATCAAGCTAGCTATAAATATGCCGGGTTTATTGCAACAATGGAATGAGAGAGGAGACAATAAGTTAATCGAGTAAGCCTCCCTCCCTCTCCTCCACGCCACAGCTCACCGCAGACCTCTACTACTCTGACGTCAGAGACTCGAAATGTAATTGACTTGATTAAGAGAAACTCTCCAAGGTTTAATAAAACCCGTGTCTTTTGGAAAGTCTCATACCTCGTACTGGATTTTCTCTTTTAACTGATAATTCAAGATACCACATCATTTTGGGTATAACAATATAAAATTTGGATAAAATCTGAATTATTACCCATCGTGTAAATCACTTTATTAAAATACTATACGAAAATAATATTATTGGTTTATACAGTATGTTTATTTAATAATAAATGTAAATAGTTTAGTATCAATAGATTAATTATAATTTTAAGTTATCATTTAATTATTAAGACTGTTAAGGAATTTAGATACATACGTGGTATCCGTATGTAGCTCGTTTTGTCAATAAATATGTATTTATCTTTACCTTTGATTTTTATTAGATTATTATAATTAAATATCTAAATATGATCACAAAATAAATTTTGAAAACTAGTATATTCAATGACACTAAAACACACATATTTTATAGCAAAAAATCTCCAAAAATAAAATCCTAACTACTAAATCCTTCCACAAATTCTACACGTGGCCAAAAAAGGCTGATAAAAGAACGTTGGAGATCTCATGTATAAATATGATTTAATAATTGAGGACCATAAAATTGTTATAGAGCATACAATTGAAAATTAAATTGGATCGTAAGAACATTGCATATTACTGTACATATTGTTCAAAACATTGTTGGTACTGTATCACGCAAATTTTATTAAACAAAGAGAGCCACTTTAGTTATAATGATTAGCTGATTTTGTTCATGCCATTATTAATTTATGAATAGATCATTCCATGGGATTTTGCTGAGTGATGGTAACAAATTTTACGTTTGCCTTATGGTTAACAATTATAACAAAGAGAAATAGGAAACAAACAAGTTTTTATGAAAGCCGAGTAGAATTATATGAGATTTCTAAGTTCTTATTTGTAGAGTTTACCACGTTTTAAAACTAATAACGCGGAAAGTCCATGTTAAAAATTTGTAACAATATTTGATATCAATAAACTATTTTATTGTAGTACTCTACCTATCTCACCGGAACTTTAATTATTCGTACATAGGTTAAAGAAACAAACTTTGAGTGTATTTTGTGGCATTATTTAATTTGTAGACTTTGTATATTAAGTAGTCATGATTTCTAAATAAACAAATAAGATATCTATGATAATGAATTTCAAAACATGGAATTTTGCTTAGGGCTATAGATCCTTATCATCCAGTAGACTGATTCAAGGACTCTTTTGTCGGATTATTTTCAATTTTAAATTTATAGTAAGTAAAGCTTTTACAGAGTAACCATCATTTCTCACGTTATATTAAATTTCAACGATTAGGTAAGTACTCATTCAAAAATATAAGATCATAAGAATTTGACTCCGTCCACTCTCTTTGGAGCTGTTGGCAAGAGTATGCCGAGCTGGTACGATATTAGTAAACAAAGTCCAGTTTAAAATTTTATAAAATATTAAAAATACTTTTCATTCTATAAAGAAAACGCATAGTAGCATTGTTATGTAACTATAACGTCATTGTGTATGTGTTATTTTAACTTTAAATGTTTATAACATATTAGGTATTAGATATAAACAGAAAGTTACTATATAACTTTTGTTATATTAGTTCTCTTTTGACGGGTGTAGGATTCTCTGATCTGTGTTATATTTTTTATTGGGAAACTAGGTAAATTCAACTATGGAACAAAATACGAGTACATAAGGGCGAAGTAAATTAGAATGACCATGAATATGCAAAATTGAATAAAAAATTACGCATTTTCTTGATCGTGCCAAAAAGGCAAACTTAACATTGGCGTCGGAAATATAATTCACTCCAACCATCAGTGTTTATACACGTGTAACGCTTCCTAAATCGCGTGCATAGAGCGGATAACTATTAGCAGTCCAGATATAACCTTTACTACACATTAAACAGCGGTAATAAAACCTATCTTAGTTGTCTTTTGACAAAAGTAAGATTCGTAATTCTGTTTACATAAATATATGTTATTGATCAGGAAAGTGGCAAAATTAGGTATGAAACGAAATATGTTAAGATTTTAAAATGACCATAGATACACTTTTTGACATGTTATCATCATCGTGGGAAGAAGGTAAACTCAAAATTGGCTACGGAAAATAATTTACTCTAATAAGAATTGTTCAAACACATACAAAACTTAAGAAAATGTGTGCGAAGCCACTGGTAACCGATAATATTTTATACTTTATGTTTGTTTTGAATGTTTAAGATGCATTAAGATTTAAAAATATATAACACGTCATAGTATTTTATGATTTTGAAAAAGTGCTAGTGAGATTTATATATAGGCTCTGCATGATTTTGTCATTTGGCTAGTACAATTTTGCTTGATCTATTTACAATATACAAAAAAGGGCAAAAAATTTTACCATTGAGCAATAAGTCACCGTCTCCATAATTAGGACTAATACTTCAGCTCATTTTGTCCTTAAAAACCAAACAAATGGATTTAAAAATGTTTACATGAACTGGTGTTTAACGAAACAACCGTTTGTTGAGTTTATGGCAAATTATATTAGTCCAAGATTTTTGTTCGTTAAATTCGTTTCCAGAAACACGTTGTTTTCATGAGTTTAATCGTAACAATATTCTAGTCATTATTTTATTTTTTTGTTTTTTCATTTATGTTTTACCTACTGTCGTCATATATTATACATAAAGTTATTGTACTAATTACATTGTATATATATTTATAAAATATGATGATAACAAAAAAAAATATTTAGAAGAAATTTACATATATGGAAGTTTACATATATGGCTAATAATTATTAATGGTCGATAATGCGGTTAGAATTGAGAAATATATCACGCAGCCATGGGGATTTATTAACACGGTGTCCACGGGAGTAGAAAAACTGCTTTATACTTGTAATATGGTTCCAATAATAAAGATTTTTACCATAACTAGCAAACCTAGGAGGTCTATTATAGATGATGTTTTGAATGTTAAAGAAGAGTAAAATTATATAAACATTGCACGTACTCAAACACTATAATGTCTTTAGTACTTATTTTAGTATTGATAATAGAGCATTTACATTTTATTCAATAGAAAAGAAACATTTTGAGCTACTAACTAATACAATAATGGCTGAACAGAATTAAATGTCAATAAATAAATACCAATAAATGGTTGCACTCCAGATAAGGCAAACCCCATGAATCAATATCCACCTTTATAGAACTAATTTTTATCAATGTAGACATTTTGAAATGTAGAAATTTTGTCTAATATTTTTGTATATATTTTTTTTCACTGAGTGAAATCTTATTGTGTAAAATGTACAATCATGGAACATAGTGTTCGTCATATACAAATTACGCTTAGCAAGATTTAATGTAAGAAGCTTAATGTTCGTTTCGAGATATGGTGGGAACAGATACACAAAAAATAAAACTCTTCCCTATTATTGTATGGTATGCTATGCTAAATTTCAGTAAAAAAGCTCTTCTACAAAATTATATATAATGGAATTATATTGATATTTTTAACGTGAAACTTAATGGATATATTAAATTCAAGTACGACATTACATTTTTGACGTGTATAACTTATACTGCGTAATTTATTTTAGTAAATCCTCCAAACTTTGAGGAAGAAATACTAACTTAGTTTGAAGCGTAAAAACGTAGGCTGACGAAGCAGTCAGTCTTCTAAAGTAGTCGTTAACAGAAATGTAGGATGGAGTTGAGGTGACTTGATAAGTTATCTGTCTAAGGTCTTAATGTTGACTCTGTTACTTTGTTGTTTCTTATATAGTTTTTCTTGAAAACCAGAAGGTGCACTAAAATTTAGATTTAAAAAAATCTTAATAGAAATATTGCTTTAAGCACTTTAAAATGGTAAAGGTTTTAATATGCAATTCAATAGGTTTACCCCTTTTTTAAACCGGAATAACTTTTAATATGTTTGAAATATTTTACTATATATTGAATAATTTTTAAATATACTTACGAGTGCCTCAAAACAGTGAAAGGGTGTTGTTATTACTGAACTACTACGTAATATATCTTATCAGAACGTACATACTTGTTTATGAGAGTAACATCATCACTCTCAATTCCTTCATCATTCATAACAGAACACATATTTTTGGCCCGAGAGAGGTACCATTATGAATTATTTTCTGAATATTTATCCATATAAAACATTTTATAAATATCACATCATGAGTCATCTTCGACTGTGCTTAGGCAACTGTCGAGTATATGTTCTAAGCGACGACCCATATGATACAGCGATTTTAATTGCCCCTATCTATTGGTTAATGAGGAGTAACTTGATAATTATCATAAACAAAAAGATTGAACTATACTAGTATTTTTTTAATATACTAATCGTAAGTACTTGTTGATGATGTTCACATGTATTTCATTATTAGAGCTGACTAATCAGATTTGTATTATGTTTTTATTCAACCATAAGTTGGTTCAGCCATGCCATATTTTGGTTGTGGTTTAAGGATTGGCTGTGGCTTTACGTGTGCTAAATATTCAGTAGAAAACAAGTTCTTCACTTCGGTTTTGGTTGCACTCAAGTGACGCTTGACAGTCGACAATTTGGAAGCCACAATATAAGTTGGTTAGTTAATTAAAATTATAAAAAGCCAATGAGTGTTCTGAGCTTCTAAGTTACAAGAATGACAAATGTATAGTCCATGATATAACTAAAGGTATATCTGTATATAGCTGGTATTACTGAACTCTTTTTCGACGTCGTCTGTGTATACTGATGACAATGCCAAAGTTTTCGCAGAAATGCCAGTACTATTTTCCTAGAATTGTTTAAAATAAGATTGGAACCGTACAATAAATGTTGTAAGAATCCATAGTATGTGATCTTGAGAAATATGACCTGCTAGCGTTCATTTTACTTTTTCCTAATTTTTCAGATAAATCAAGTCGTCACATTAAATCAGTACTCTGAGAATATGGTCATTCTGGCCCACATATATGTTCTAAAATAATTTAGGAACATCATTCAGTAGAGCATTAAAAGCTCAGTTAATACAAAATAATCGTGTATGCAAGGTTTTTGTTTGTTTTTTGTCTATTTTGGTCATATAGGATCGTGACATCTTTTCAAAATACGTAAATTATACTATTTATTAAGAAATGCTTTTAGATAAATTGTTACGATACTATATGCTGCAGATAACCTTATTTTTATAGTCTATAAATGTGTTATGAGTTGTAAAATACTCAGTGAATTGTTTTCTAATAATTTCTGAAAGAAAAGTCACAATTATCCAATAATTTTATTTTTATACACGAGGCCTTTCAGCATCAACGATGCCATCGTCAGTTGTGAAACAGCAATTTGAATAATATAAATATTTAACATTTCAAATTAATTATCAGGTGACTAAGGCTTAATACAAGATTTGTCTAATTTAAAGTAAAATAAAATAAATACTAATATATGTATAAAAGTTTGAGTCAAAAAGAATTTTGTTATAATTTAAAGGAAGGGTGAATTTTTGATTTGGTCCAAAATCATTGTTCAATATTTTATCTTTATGTTTTTGTATGTATGTTTCATAAGCGACAAGTTATTCTTGCTTATGTACTTGTTTTAATAACGTAAAATTTTTAAAAGTGTGATTTGTTTCCAAGGCATGTTTGGCAATCGCTGATTTTTTTACTTTGTCCGTATTTATGATATCTTTCGTGTTCTTTAAATCTTTTTTAATGGTTTGTTTTGTGTGGCCAATGTAAATCTTATCACATAATTCACAGTACGCCGTGAACCTTACGTGCAATACAATAGACTAATAAATTACCTTTCATTTTGTGGCAGTGGTTTAAGAAACAACATAGTGTTTTGAACATAGTTTTTTAGTAATTATTTGAAATAGTAAATCCCCCATATTTGGCACTGGATATACGAAATCATATACTATTTATATGAATAGAATGAACATTTGTAAATAAAATTTACATTATTATTGTTTCTTAGAAGACATTTTTAATGTCACGCCTTCGATTACCTAACATATCCTTCTCTTTAAACTTTTCTTCTGATTCTTTGTGACCCATCCCCAGACATAATGATTCAAATGATATTTGTATCGTTTCATATGCTATACATTTATGTATAGTATTGTGTGTAAAGTACTATTTTTATCTGTAAGAGTTCAAAACAAAGAAAGCCCTCACGGTCACTATGCTGACTTATTTGTTTGTATTGTCGTAATTATTGTAGATATATTACAAAGTTATTATGTGGACTAAGGTTTTAATTACTGAACATGGAGACGGGTCAGTCGTTCTATTTACCAAAAATTCATTAGATTTGATTTATGTCTGAAATTACTCACATTGTAATATATGTATTATAAATACTCTTAGAGCAGCCGTTTATCTCTTTCAAAAGTAAATTTTTACTTGATTTTTTTGGAACAATGAGAGTGTGTGTAGTTAAAATTTAAAAGTTGGGTCACAATTTTAAAATTATTTGATCATATATTAACTAAAATGTTTCTTCATTAGCATATTAAAATAAAATAATAGGCCAGTGTAAGAATTATGCAGAAAACATGTCAAAACCTAATTGTACTATTTCAGAAACAATTTGTTCGTTATAGCTTTTAAAGTAAATACATTTTTAAAACATTTTCTAGAAAGAAACTGTAATTGCAAGAAAATATTAGTCGATTCATTAGGAATTTTAGTTGCTCCCTACTGTATAACAAGTATACAAAATATTTAATACATTTTCTTTAATGTAACGTTAAATAAGTCATGTTTCCAATTTTAACTGCCGTGTAACGAAAAGAACTATCAAATATCAACATAATTAAATTTGCTAATAAACTATATAAAATCAAATATTATTTTAACTCGTGACATATCTACTTGTGGCTTAAGCAAATTTTTTAAGAGGAATTAAATTTCTTACTTGTTGGATCGTCTGTTTATATATCTGTCTACAGGATATTTCAAGAATGAAATGGTCCATTGACTTAAAATTATATTTTCAGCCTCAGCGAAGCCTGTTACGTGGCACCGTTGTAGGGTGTACTCTTATATTAGAGTATTAATTAAGATAAAATTATGACCTAATATATTAAAATCATAAAAAAATATATAACAAACAAATCAGTTAAAAAAATAAAGAATTACGATTTTATGTATTTGAAAGTGACGAAAGTATACAGAGCCATTTTATTAAGTCTTTTACCAAAAGCCAACAATATTGCGGGTCTGTATTTTGTAACGAGATCTCTGACAAAGGATTTCATCTGGACTCTTTCAACAATCTTCTTTCTGCTGGATGTTATTACATCTAATTTCACCTCAGCTCATACAAATGCTGGGGGCTTTGAATACGTTTCATATCTTCCATTCTATGTATATTATAACTTTAATGTATTTTAATTCGTTTAAAAGTAAAAAGTAATTTAAATACACCACGTACTTTTAAATATATCACTGCTGCTTTTAAGCACTTGAAGAAATTCATTTTCTTGTTAACTCTTCGTTGTAACTGTGTGAGGTGTTTCGGTATAATCGCTTTTTTTTTGTCTGCCCTGATAGTTGCAGTCGTGCTGGGTTCTATTCCAGGGTTGTAATATCCCCTTATATTTTTATCTTACCCGCGCCCTCACCTTACGCTGGTAGAGATCGAGATTATAAGCGAGGGTAAACGTAATTCAACAGAAAAACTCAGACTCGTTCAGAGCGAATTTAGTTATTCGCACTCTTCAATGGAACGATATTATCACAGTTTTCTGTTATATAATTCGCGCTTTTACGTAAACAATTGTTGATTAGAACTGTCAATGCCCCGTTTTAAAATATGACGTTTAGAACTATATTCTATCGTAACGACTATTCAGCAATTATTTGTGCGTAAGAGAAAAACAGAATTTTTATATCGGTGGTCCGTGAGATCTTTATTCCACAGCCGTTGACTCGAACCGGTCCCTGTATCGGCTGCTAGTTTCTTAAGTGTCTGTTGTTGTGCTGTGCTAAGCTGAGGTTATGTTTTGTCTTTACAAATATCAAAATAAAATATAAAATATATCAAACCAAACAAATTCCTTCCCTATACTAATAAGACTAACGTTATCGTATAAGGTTAACAGTGCTGTTACCTAGATAGCCTACTTAAGTTCCTAGCCTATCCAGGCGTCGATCCATAACTTTAAATTTAGGCTATTAGGACTACACGTCTTACAGTATGCAAAACATATGATCGTGAGCTGTAGAAAGGTTTATACAGGCTATATCTAGTAGACGGACAAAGTAGTTACGCCTAAACTATCTTATGCACTAAACTATTAATCTTAGGAATACGATAACAAGCCTGTGCGGCTTATAGGATGCATAATATGCGTTTGCAAACTAGGAAAGGTAGTGAAGAATAGTAGAACCTATAGTGAATAGATACACTACTATCACTAACCACAATAACCTATAAGCTGCTGTTAACCTATCCCACGCACCGAGTTGTAAATTTTAGGAATAGGATCACAAGCCTATGCGACTTATAGGATGCAAAATATGCGTTTGCAAACTAGGAAAGGTAGCAAAGGGTAGTAGAATCTGCAGTGAATAGATACACTACTGTCAATAACCGCGATAACCTATAAGCTGCTGCTAAGCTATCCTACGCACCGAGTTATTGTTTTAAGGAATAGGATCATAAGCCTATGCAGCTTATAGGATGCAAAATATGCGTTTGCAAACTAGGAAAGGGAGTGAAGGGTAGTGTAACCTATGGTGTATAGATACGCTACTGTCACTAACTGCAATAACCTATAAGCTACTGTTAACCTATCCTACACACCAAATTATTACTTCTAGGAATAGGATCACAAGCCTGTGCGGCTTATAGGATGCAAAATATGCGTTTGCCAACTAGGAAAGGTAGTGAAGGGTAGTAGAACCTATAGTGAATAGATACACTACTGTCACTAACCGCAATAACCTATAAGCTGCTGTCAACCTATCCTACGCACCGAATTATTAATTTTAGGAATAGGATAACAAGCCTATGCGTCTTATAGGATGTAAAATATGCGTTTACAAACTAGGAAAGGTAGTGAAGGGTAGTAGAACCTATAGTGAATAGATATACTACTGTAACTAACCGCAATAACCTATGAGCTGGTCTTAACCTATCCTACGCACCGAATTATTAATTTTAGGAATAGGATCATAAACCTATGCGGCTTATAGGATGCAAAATATCCGTTTGCAAACTAGGAAAGGTAGTGATATGTAGTAGAACCTATATTTAATAGATACGATACTATCACTAAACGAAATAACCTATAAGCTGGTCTTAACCTATCCTACGCACCGAATTATTAAATTTACTTAAACGATTACAAATCGTGGTGACTCACCAAATCTATGGCGACTGCGTATTCTCTGATACCGGGCTGATGAGAAGAAGAAGTGTTAGCTGTCACACACGCAGTAATTTTTTCATTATGAAGTTTTCTTAAGTTATTCTCAAGATCAGTATCTAATAACTTGGTGATTGACAAGACGTTATTACATTTGTAACAGTGAGTGACTCAGATATAAATCTTGTTTGGTAATATTTCATTTACTAAGAATAACACCTAAAACCGTACCGCATGTGCTAACCTCACTTTTATCTCTGGCTGAATGACATCTTATATCGTCTGCTTCAGTGCTACTGTATGCATGATCCCACGTCCCTTGTCTACAGATCCACAGCCTTCTGAATCAACGTTTTGCCGTCTCGCATGGTACTATATGACATTGCCCATTGTCATTGCTTTAGATTTTCTGAATGTGATTGTTTATTTAAATTATATCAACCACTGCTGCTTGGTGTGCATGAAAACAATCATAGAGCTATATCGCATGTAACTTTTGGTATTTAATCTTTGTACACATTGGTAGTCTTTATCGCATGTGGTAAACATAAGCATAGCTATTCAAATTATGGCTTTTCCAAAAGATATCTGTCCCTGCTGCTTGAAGAAAGTTCTGGATAGCGAAAGGGGAATTCAATGTGAAAAGGAAATGCCAGAGATGGTTTCATGCTAAATGTATTGGAATGCCAGACCCGGAATACAACAAATACGCAAACAATTCAAGGAAAGTCTGGCAGTGCGATCGTGCTGACTGTTTGGCGAATGATAATAATCCTCTAACCGTTTTGTCATCTCAGTTGGGTGAAATGTTAGAGAAAATGTCGAGCCTGGCTACAAGGGATGAAATCAAGGCTGTTACAGAGGGAATAGGTGCCATCAACGATAATTTGACTGCCATAAACACGAAACTAGAGGAACTTGAACCTCGAATTAAGGCAACTGAGGACCGTCTTGACGTTATCGAGAAAAAACTGGAAAATTATGAGGATGTAACCGCCAAATACGGATCTGAGACCATCATAGAGGAGATGAATGATCGTGCAAAGAGGGCCCGAAATGTTCTGCTACACAATATTCCTGAATGCAAAAGCCATGATGTTAAAGTCAGGATTGCATCCGACAAAGAAGTGGTCGACAAATTAATACAAGCCGCTGCTCCAGTCTGCAGTAAGAGTGTCAAGGTAATTAGAGTTGGTAAACCTAACATGAGGAAGCCCCGTCCAATGAAGATCATTTTCAACAATGATGCTGAAGCTCAGTCATTTACAACACTCTTTGATGAAGATGCAATACGCAAACTGGATCCAGTCTTCGCCGACATCAGTATTTCGAGAGACCGGACCCTGCAGGAGCGAAAGTACTTGCAGAGTCTGCGCTCAGAACTTGATAGACGCACCAATAATGGCGAGAAAGGACTTACAATCAAGTATCGTAATGGCATCCCAGTAATTACCCAAAATCAGAGAAAAAACGAGTGAATGGCAATACACCCATTAGTTTATATTATCAAAATGTTAATGGTATTAGGACTAAGTTAAATATGCTGAAGGAATCAGTCAGTGTCTGCATGCATAAAATTATTATTCTAACAGAAACTAATTTATCCAATGATATCTCAAATCCTGAGCTAGAGCTCGACAGTTATAACATATTTAGGAAGGACAGGTCCGCTTTAACCAGCAAGAAGCAATCTGGAGGGGGTGTACTTGTCGCAGTGCATCACGATCTCCCTTCATTCGTGATTAACTCATCAGTGAATAATGTTGAGCATGTTTTTGTATCAGCGAAGCTACCTAATCTCAGTGTCATGATAGGCGCCGTTTATATTCCTCCAAACTCTTCTCATGAAATCTACTCTTCCTTCTGTGATGCTGTGGAGGAAGTATGCGCGTCTCTCAGTCCCTGGAACATTGGTAATTATCGCAGGTGACCTGAACCAGCCAAATATAGACTGGGATGGTATCTCCGTTGATGACTTATCAACGGGCTCACGGTATTTAATTGAAATGGCCAACTTCCTACAGTTGCAGCAGGTTAACAAGATCGCCAATACAAGGGGAGTACTTCTGGACCTAGTCTTTTCAACTGATTCAGAGCTGACTGTTTCGGCCACTGATGACCCTCTTGTGTACCAGGAGGAAGCCCATCCTGCTTTGACGTTGGAAGTGTGGAATGGACGTCTACATGGCAAGCAACCACAGACTCTCCTCCCGGACATACGGAGATGTAATCTACAAAGGGTCTACAACTGGATTCAGGACCAACCTTATCCAGATACTTCTCCCAATGTTGATATCGAAGAGTCCTTTACTCGATTCTGTCACAGTCTGAGGAACACCATTCTTATGCACTGTCCGCTGAAGAGAGTGGGTAAAAGCTCGTTTCCCGTCTGGTTCTCCAAGGAACTCAGGAAGTTGGTGATTGGGAAGAATTTTCTCCATAGAAGATTTAAAGCCTCGAATAGTCTTATAGTTTACAATAAATTTAGAGAGGCCCGAAGTGAATGTAAAAGGCTTGCTAGGGTATGTCACACTAACTACATTGCAGTGATTGAAAGTAGCTTGGTCAGAAACCCTAAGACCTTCTGGAAGCATATTCGTAATCTAAAACAGCCGTTTTCCACTCAGGGCATTCTTCATTTCGATGACAGGTCTGCTTCGGACCCCAAGCTATATGTGAACTCTTTGCTGATTGTTTTTCTTCCATCTTCAAGCCAAAAGTTGCTGGTGCCCCAAATTACTCCTTCTGCACTAATGTCAGCCTTGCTACCTTAACCGTCTCCGCTATTGAAGTTGAGAAGAAGCTTAGGAATCTCGACATAAGTAAGAGTCCCGGACCAGATAATATATCAGCTAGTCTCCTGAAATATTGTAGTGAACCTTTGGCACCTCACCTAGCGTGTTTCTTCAACGCACTGCTAAAGGTTGGAACCTTTCCTTCAATTCTTAAGTCTGGATTCTTGGTCCCTATTTACAAGTCTGGTGAAGTGACTGACACTGAGAACTATAGGCCTATAGTCATCCAACCAGCCTTAGCCAAGGTGTTTGAGAGCATAGTGCTAGATAGAATGTCCTTCCTTTTCAAGAATATTGTAATTGCTGAACAGCATGGGTTTAGACATGGAAGATCTACAGTTACAAACCTAACAGTCTTTGTCAACAGGATCCTTTCTGCTTTTAGCAATGGTAATCAAGTTGACTGTCTCTATCTGGACTATGCTAAGGCGTTCGACAGAATCAGTCACCCCCACCTGCTGAAGAAACTAGAAGCTCTTGGTGTTGCTGGATCACTTCTACATTGGTTTGACAGTTACCTCTCGAATCGCACTCTCCGGGTGAGCTATGCGTCAGCACTCTCACGGCCTATTCATGCAACATCAGGCGTTCCTCAGGGTTCTCACCTTGGGCCGTTCCTCTTTAGCTTATTTATAAATGATATTGGTGAATACATCAGCGGGGACTTTCTCTTGTTTGCTGATGACGTGAAGATATTTAGAGAAATTTCCTCAGCTCAACAACAAAATGAATTGCAGAGGGATCTTGACGGTGTGGACCAATGGTGTGTTATCAATGAAATGGACTTGAACCCAACCAAGTGTGTTTCCGTCTCCTTTTCCAGAGCCAGACAGACTCTTCTATTTGACTACTACCTCTAGGAAGCTACCATCAGAAGAGTGGATAGAATTCGCGACCTCGGAGTACTTCTGACATCAAACCTTGACCCCAGTGCCCATATCTCGGACATTTGCAGCAGGGCTAATCGTGTTCTTGGACTTATCAACCGAACCTGCCGCCAGCACTTTGCTATTCCTGCCATAAGAACACTTTACGTCACATTAGTTCGGCCAATACTAGAATACTCCGTTACGGTATGGTCCCCACATCAGGTTGGTCACTGCTCTAGTCTTGATGCTGTACAAAGACGCTTTCTACGGGATGGTTGGCGTGAAGATGGGATATCGCTACTTGGAGACAAACTTGGAGGAAATGGGGACAACAGCTGCACCTTCCTTCCTTGGCTGCTCGCAGGGCTCTACTGGATCTCATGTTCCTCTACAGACTACTAAATAGCCTTATTGATTGTCCGAATATCCTTCAGATGATAAACTTCCATGTACCTCGTCAGTCTCGTCACCCTCAGCTTTTTCTCAAGGAATTTCCATCCGACCAACTACACCTACTACAGTACTCTACCCCGCATAATGAGACTTGGTAATGATGCCTGTGCTGATCTTGACTTCTTTGGCCCTTCTACAGAATCTTTCAAGCGGTGTGCACTCGCTTTCATCCTAAAGTAACTCAACATGTTTTCATACTACTAATTTAACTAAGCTGTAAATAAGCATTATGCATGTTAATTTATTCTATTATCAATCGTCAATTCTTATTTATTAATTGTTACTATCCTTGTTATTATAATTGTTATTTACTATCGTTACTTATTATTGTTATTTATAATTCCATTTATTATTGTTATTTATAATTTGTTATTTATTACTGTTATTTATAATCTGTTATTTTTTATTATTATTTACTATTGTTATCTATGATTGTTGTCATAACAGCTGTTATTCATAATTGTATTTATTAGTCCTTGCACATTCTTTTGATTGTTATTAATGTCTTTTCTGTGCAGCAGCCTTCTTCTTTGTTGTTTTCAGTTGTAAAATTTCTATGTAAAATGGTGTATTGCCGTAAATAAATAAATAATTAATAAATAAATTACAAATCGTGGTGACTCACCAAATCTATGGCGACTGCGTATTCTCTGATACCGGGCTCCTCTCCTCGACTCAACTTCACACAACGACGTCCGCAAGCAAAACTCCCTGTCCCTTGTCGGGTTGGCTGTATAAGTAGACCACCAGCCGGTCATGCGCAGAAACGCGTTTTCGTCAGTCGTCGCCAGACGCTGCAGCGTCCACATCAGAGCTCCGGCTAACTGCACTGCCCCGAGTAGAGAGGTTCCCTAACCTCAAATCAACTCCTTCTAATGGAATGACGATGACGACGACGACTATCGACGAAAATAAATCGACACATCTACTTGTCAAAATAAACGTTTTCTCGTTTTAAGAAAAAAAACGGGGTATAAAATTGAACCCTTACATCTGATATTCCAAGATATCCTAATGGAAAAATGTGAATCCAAACGTTATATATTGTTAAATAAATACGTACATTTATAGGTTTTCAAAGATGTTAAAAAATGTAAATGAATTATGTCACAATATTAGTGTATATGATGATTCTTAAATATATAACAACTTGCCATGAAAATTTTAATTCACATTACATTTTTATTTGGTTCATAATGTTATGATTTGACTTAATATATAATACTGGACGTAAAGAGCATGGACAGATTCCCTCATATATTCGATAATAGTTAAACGATGTATGGAATTATATTTAAGTCACATAAGGCAATCCACCAATACAAAACAAATCTGTAACAGGTGCTTGCTGCAAATGTTTATTACAATTAAAGACACTTACTTTATAATATATGCTCGCTGCATTAGAGCAAGACAGATACATATATGCTTAAAATATGGAAATTAAAATACATGTAACTGACAAGAAGGTTTGTAGAAAATATAGAGTTAGAAGTTATCAACAGTTGACGAGTGTTATAGTATTACATGACCGGCATTGTGCAGCGTTAGAGCAAACCTAATTATACAGACCTTGTATTTTGTTATTCACCGCTAAACTTAGTATGCAAAATATCTCGTGTTTCGTGGTTACTGCTAAAGTCAGTTTAATTTTTCACGTAGACTTGTTGTCTTTTATTCTCAGTGTAATGTAATTCAACAAGTATAATCTATTTTAACAGCTACTTGTAACATTTTTCATACCCTCTATTATGTATCTAGATATTATAGTCTTTGGTACCGTCATTATCTTTGGTGTTTTAAAACCAAATGAAGATGCATGTGTTTTAATATTATGAAGTATTCAAACCTGGTTTAGTTAAATCATATAAAATAACCAATCAATTGTTTGATGGAATCTTAAAATTAGAAAAAATATTGTTAGAAAATAATGTTCAATCGTTCAAAAATTGGTTCAGTCACAGACAGAACCATAATACAAAGGCTCAAGTTCCTATTTGTAATATTTTCTATAACGTTCTGCTTAGTAAAATTAAATGTTTACAATTTTATATAACTAAGAGAAGTATATTATAAATATGTAAGTTAAAAATCAAGTCGTCTTTTAATATATACAGGGTGTTCACTAAAGGGTGGCACAACTATGCGCCTGTTGAAAAGTTGTTTTAATTCAAATACCAAAAAAAAAACTAGTATAGTTATAAAAGAATTACTAAGTAACAAGTTTTTGAAGATTTTTGATAAAATTCCAACGATCTTTTATTTAACGGAATTTGTTAACGCATATGCGAACACACCCGTGGTAGGCTTGCGCAAGCTGAGAGCAGCAAACATATTGCCTTTTGATAGGCATCACCTGTTTAAAATATAAGTTTATAAAATAATTACAAGATAGAATATGCTTTTTTATTTTTTATAAATCTTCCGACAGTTCATTTTCCAACGACATAAGCGAGCACGATCACTTTAAAGATAAGCCTGCTTAGGTCGGGAGAGCAAAACATGTTATACTTGAGAGGTACCTATCAGTTGTTTTTTCGTTGAAACAAGCACCGTTTAAATTTTAATACAACTGTTAAAATAGTCGGTATTTATTCTATTTTATAATTTATATAATGAGGTTTCTTTTATAGTTTTATAGATACTAATGTTTTAATAAAATATAATAAATGGAGGCTGGCGGCTTAACGAGACATGATATAACCTATGTTTATGTGAAATATGTCCTTTGAAAATATGAATAAACTCACACAAAGCAATTTGTGATACACTTTAGCGAGTGTATTGTATTAATTGAAAACATTTTTTTAATTCCCAGAACAAATCTAGTATGTGTGAATACTGGATTGTACTGCAACTTTACGTGACCTCTAGCAATATGGATACTGCAACATTGCAGAAAGGGTAGTCACAAGTTTTGTCTAGTGTTTGTTGCTGCCATAGCCAAGACATGTTAGAACATGTACGAGCTACGTGAGTTGTGTATTACATTACTCAACTCGCTACAGTACCAGTAACCATTTATAAACGACACAATACACCGTATACCTGTATTCCTCAATTAGCTTTCCTTAATCCGGCATATTTAATCAAAACAATGCAAGAATAAATAAATATTTCTTATGGAAAAATAATGTAAATAGACATTTCATCTTCTCCCAATAGTGACAGTATAATATTACAGGTCTTGTTCAATTTTCCTTAACCTTGCAACACTCGCATGGTAGAAATGTGACCCTGTGGGGGAATTTCCGTTCATGGGTTATTCCTCGCTTTTAGTAGCTGTTGGTTTCCTAGCCTAGTTGAAGGTCGGCCATGTCTCACGTGTTTGACATGTAGTGTTTGACAGCTTTAACCTCAATTTCGGAACGGTGTCAGATTTACCCCACTCGAGTTTTAGTGCACCTCATTCTTTTCACTAATTGTGTCTTTTTTGTGAATAAGCATCATACAGATAACTGGTGTTATTGTTAGTGCTTCTTTTGACAACATAGTCGGCGGGAACGTGTTCGAATGATGTGTAGTTGACATTTTCAATAAATCAGAATATGAGGAAGAATTTTGTGGGAGCGATTCCGAAGAAGAAAGTAACGTAGAAGAAAGTAACGAAGATAGTCAAAGTGAACAGTGCTGATAAAATAGAAGTAAATGGAAGTGATGAAATGGATAAACATTTACTCTTTAAATTTAGCAAGAATCAACTAACGTTATGAATTAATAATCCACCAAGTCAAAATTTTCGAGCTTTGGATCGGATCGTTATACCTGCAATGCATTCACCAGGAGTGAAAAAGGCAGGTAAACATGTTCTTACACTTCTATTCGAGAAATTATTTGAATAAAAGCTGTGATTGTTCTTTTAAATATAGTTGGTGTGAAGAAAAGCTCACATGTTAACTTGAAAGATTTAATGGGCAAGAAATGAGTTAGACTTTGAATATTTCGCTGGGAAATGGTCTCCCGAGCGAGTATTGAATTGTTAACAGCTATATTTTTGTATAGCATCGCGACCAGAGTTCAAAGAATGGAGGTTGATAACATTGCACCTGTCGGAGATATGTTTATTTAGTTACAAATTTCAAAATACTATATACTTGTTCATTTGATGGCTCTGGATGAGAAAGTTGATGCTTTCAGAGGCAAATACCAATTTCGACAATACATTGCCAACACGCTGGACAACTATTGGTGTTGGTTGATCCAAGTATTTTTTTACATTCAACTTGTAATGTATGCCAGTAACCAGTCTAAGGCCCCATTTAGAGTTTCAAATGCAGAAAAAGATGGTACTCTTCGATTGATACAGCCAATATAAAATTCAGAAGTAAACCTAACTACAGGTAATTGGTACACTAGTTATCCGTTAGCTACTGAACTTTGGCAAAAAAATAACCTTAGTTGGAACCCTCAGGAAAACTAAGGGTGAAATACACTCAAGTTTGTTTATCTTTGATAGCAAAATCAGTATTCTAAGCTACACCGCAAAGTTATAAAATTGTGATATTACTGTCATCAGTTATTCACTGATAATCGATGACAGGACAGGAGAATAAAGAAAGCCTCAAAACAATTACTCCTTAAACTACAGTAAACAAGGGGGTGGAGTGGGTGGACAAAGGTGATCAACTATGCAGTTTATATTTTAATTTAAAACAAACTCTACAATAATATAAGTTTTTATTTTTGTGAGGCCTTTCGTACTCAATGAGAACATCTTCGGACCCACATACCTGAATAAAAGTAATAACAATAACAACATAAACATCATATATATATATATATATATATATATACATATTTAAACGCATATGTGACAGATACGGCCAAATACAATATAATTGAATCGGAAAAAGTAAACGCTCTGTGGTATAAAGGTAGCACATTCACCCGGCTAGTGAGGGATCAGGGTTCGACTCCCGGCGGAGCAAGTACTTTTTGCGATTCAATGTTTTATTAAAATTAAATAAGGCTATTGCCATTTATATACAATTTAATGTATATATATATATTTTATATATATATATATATATATATATATATATATATATAAATGAATATAAACTTCAAGAATGTATGCAGTTATATTATGAATCAAGGAAAAGTCGTCGATGGCCTTTAGTGATAATCTTCTGTTTGTTAAATACTGTAGGCATCGTTCATTCTTCTCATAAGGCACTTATACATATTTAGGAAATAGTTTGAAGAAATTAAAGTATATCACGCTGAAAAAGTACTAGAGAGTACGACGAAAAGATTGAGATATCCACCTGCAACCATTCGATCCGCCACCGCAGAGTGGGTAGATGCAGATGAAAAGAAGAAATTATACTTCATACAATGAGTCCGTCATAATTAGGCACTATTATCTAGAAGCCAGTGGAAATACGTTTTATGTTACTTCAAGGGCAGTAGACAGTTTTTGCAGAAGACTCCGCACCAGTTTCAAACAGAGCAGACAGAAGTTGAGTCCAAATGTTTCTCACCTTTAAAAATATATATTGAATTAACACGTTTTACCCCATTTATACGACAAACACGTGTTCATTAATAATTGAAGATAATTAGTTAATGTTGAAGGCGTATTTAAAACCTATAAGTAATATAGAAACAGGGATTGACCGACGTCTCAAAGACGAGGATGAGGTCAAAGGTCAATCACGTGACCGCGGCCATCTTGGATCACGTGACCGCGGCCATCTTGGATCACGTGACCGCGGCCATCTTGGATCACGTGACCGCGGGAATTTGTCCCTCTCTTGCGGGAATTTTCCCTCACTCGCGGGAATTTTTCCCTCACTCGCGGGAATTTTTCCCTCACTCGCGGCCATCTTGGATCACGTGACCGCGGGAATTTTTCCCTCACTCGCGGGAATTTTTTCCCTCACTCGCGGGAATTTTTCCCTCACTCGCGGAATTTTTTCCTCCACCAGTCACGTGATCGCCGCCAGATTCATAGCTTGTTTATCACAGATTCAAAGAGTGTCCACTACAGATTCAAAGAGTGTCCAATACAGATTCAAAGAGTGTCCATCACAGGTTCGTGGTTTGCAATTTTGCGTTTACGACTCGTATGAACACAGTAGCGTGATGACGTCAATCGGCGACCCCTGACCTCCAGACAGAGCGGCGCCAGACGCTTGTCGAGACATGTCGAGTTGCACAACACCGTTGACGTCAATGGAAAATCCCCATTGACGTCATCTCGGCCTTTATAAGCCGGCCCCTCCCTCGCATCATCCTCAGTCGAGTTAGACAACGCCGTGAGTCAGTAGTGTCTGTAGTGCGCAACAAGTAACCTAACCTAACCTAACCTAACCTAACCTATATTAAGTGATTGTATTCGATATTGTTGTTGTGTTAGAGTGCATTGTATCCTCACGTTGTGATTATACTGTACAGTGATTGTGGTAGTGCCGGGTTACTAAGTAGACGATAATGGCTAGTTCCAGTTGTGATGTGTGTGGTGCAATGGTGAGGAAAGTCGAACATGGCGCGTCATCGTAACACACACAAGAGCAAATCGTCCGCAGGAGTTGAACCTCATGTGCCAGAGGCCAAAAAGAAGTGTACGCGCTGCAACAAGTTCATAACGGCTTCCAACATGTCTCACCATCTCAAGGTATGTGGATCAGCTAAAACGACTGTGGAAACCTAAAAATCCGTGCCCGCATTGTCAGCAACCGATTACTATGTCCAACTTGAGCCGTCACATTGCAAAGTGTTCTCCAGGCGCCTTAAAGCGTAAGCATGATGTAGCTACTACCGTTTTCAGCACCACCGCCGAAAGTGCCACGCCAAGAACCGAGCGCTAGCACGTCTGGCTTTGGAATCGACGACGAGATTACGGAGGTTCGACAAGGCGTTCAAGGGTCGCATGAAAACGTATCGCGTTGAAAACCAGCATGACATCAAGGACCCTAAAACGTTTTTGGAAAGATTCAGAGAATCGATCGCTCGCAAAATCGCACAGCACATCGAAGAACACAACATCAAAGCTAACCTCGTGTTTGAAGCCAAATACACAAAACCGACGAGTGGAGTGATTCAAAAGATGAATTTAAAAACTAAAAAACACCGTGATTCTTCCAACTACAGACATTAGGGAGTACGTTACAACAGCAATGAAAAAAACTCTTGTCCGAAATGGATGAGTTTTACGCCAAGGGTTCTGGTTGGACCTTGCACAAAATCCTCCACCTCGAGTTTACGAATTAATTCGTTTATGTTCCACTCAGAGGATCCAGTTACATGGAACTGCCCAAAAAGATTTCAGCTAAGAAAGCAATCGTAAATGTAAATAACACCGATCAGAAATGTTTTCGTGTGGTCAATCTTAGCCGCGTTGCATCCCAAGGGATGGCAAGCGAAGCCTGAGCGTATCCACCACTATATCAACCTTTTGAGCACGAACTAGACGTACATTTGGACGGTATCAATTTTCCTGTGAGTCTCGACCACGTCAAGCTGTTTGAAAAGCGATCTGGAATATCCGTCAACGTGTACTCTTACGACGAGAAACTGGTCGTCTATCCGCTGTACGTAACACGAGAAGAAAAAGACACACATGTTGACTTACTGTATATTACAGATCAAAATAACTCGCACTACTGTCTCATCAAGAGTTTGAGCCGACTTGTAAGGTGTCTCAAATTACAAGATACAAGAGCAACACTTGGGCTCTGCAAGCGCTGCCTCATGCATTAACGGTACCGAGGAAAACTACTGATCAAACACAAAGAGGACTGCAGCGAACACGAGGCCGTAAAGATTCTGACACCGAAAGAAGGCTCCACAATTCAGTTTAAG
>NW_025778153.1:0-25061 GCF_021130785.1 Homalodisca vitripennis
TCTCTGCTACATCGAAAGGGGGTTTTTTTACTAAATTTCTTGTTTTTCATGAAAAAAAACACATTCTTTTTTGAAAAGCAGCTTTCAAAGGCGAGAAAAAAAACTACAAAAAAAAGGTTGAACCCCAAAAAGGTGAAGTATGGGGCGGTAGTGAGACCATAAAAATCCCCTTGTCTCTAAAAATGCCATGGGCCCTTAAAGCTGAGCAATGAGTAAAGGGGTTTGTCGAGAATCAGAAAGTATTTTGTTGTCTTTAACTACTTGAGTAAATTGGGCAAAATTTTTCAACCAAACAACGAACTTTTTCTTCATTGACCCCACCCTGTTTTAAAGAGCATGGTAGATCGATCCGGGGGGCCCCATTTTTTTTAAGAGTGGAGACATACGGCGCGTGGAAAAAAGAACATTGGTGGAACAAAAATCCCCCCGAACTCATTGCACACACAACTTGATGTTTTTGGGCCCCTTTCCCAACTTGTTATGGAACCCACACGCTTTTTTACCTCGTTCTGCCAGTATTGACCAGGGTCCTGCACAGTGGTAAACCCTGTTTTGCTACGTTTTCCCAAAAATTTTTTTTTCTTTTTTCAATTGCCTGTTCTAAATTTGAAAAAAAACCGTTTACTTCCTCTTTGTTAAACCCCACAGCCTTCCCAAAGGGTTGGGCTTCAGGTTTTTTGCACACTTTAAAGTTGTTTCTTGCCATGAACCCATACATCCAATCCAGACCCGCCATTTTTGTTTCTTTTTCCCAAAACAAAGACTTAATTGGTTTTTTTTTTTGCATACTCAAATGGATTTGTCTTAACTTCAAAGCAGTGATACCGTAAAAATCTTCGATAATGTTTTTAAAGTGATCAGCTAGAGCTGACTCATGTGCAGGGGGGAAGACACACTTCCTGCCTAAGTTGGATTAGAAACATTCCACCCCCTTATTCGTCTTGCAACGTGCTAAATGGGGATTTTAAATTGATCTGCTGCCTTTTAACCAGGGTTGAAATACACCCAATTTAAGGAAAAACCGTATTTAGTACATTTTTTAACAGATAAAGCGGCATTGCAGTGTGCCCGCGGCTTGTGGAAATCAGATTTTAGCTTAATAAGACCACATGAAGGGGTTTTAAAGAAATTACTTTAAATGTTAATTTTCAATATTTTAATTAGATATTTATGTTTTCTATATTTAAAATTAAAATACCTTTATTCAACAGCCATTTTAAAATTAAAAACCAAGTAACAAATAAAATGTGTAATTTTTAAATTAATAACTTTTAAAACCCTTTTTCTTTCCAACTTGGTAAAAGCATTATCCAAATAAATTTTTAAAGGGTATAAAACAGTTTTAATTTTTTTTTATTTTTATTCCATAATTTTTTTTTCTTTGGGTTTTTTAAAATCGTAATATTGTCATTTAAGGGACAAATTTTCAAAATTATATTTATTTAAAAATTATTTTTTAGAAAATATAATTTAAAAAAACAGTAAACTTAATAATAAAAATAATTTTTTACATTTTTAGTTAGGGGTTTTGGGAAATAATATTAAAAAAAAAAAATACTTTTTGTTTGGGGCGTATTTTTTGGTTTCCCTTTGAATGAAAAGAAATTGGCTGCTGCAAGGGAAAAACGTGCCCACCTTTTCCTTTTGACGAAAATTCATTTACGCAAACACTACGAAACCCCCCCCAAATTTACATTTTTTCGGCAAAAAAATTTTCCCTTTAAAATAAATTTGTCTTTATTAAGAATTTTAATTTCTGAAAGGTCCCCTTAAAGAAAAGAATAAACAACTGGTGTTTTTATTTTCTTACTTTGGTATATTTTGTAAAACTTTTAAAAGAATTTTTTAATGAATGTTTTACAATAAAAATTTATAAATAAATTGTAATTAGTTAAAAATACCCTTTTATAAATTTTAAAAAACAAAAAAATTTAATTTTGAAACATTTAAAATCTAAACATAATCACAATGTTTTATTAATTTAAATTTAAAGAAAAGCCATTTTTCAATTTAAGAATTTTTAATAACAATAAACAATTTAAAAAAAAAATTAATTTTAATAAAACAAAATATAAAAGAAAATAAAAAAATGACCAACTCTATAACTAAAAAAAAATTTATATGAGTTAGGGATTCATTTATTTTTTTATTGAAAGACTATATTTAAACTTTTATTTTTTTATCCTTGGGGATCCAATCCTAAAATTTATTAAAGATATATTTGACTCCTTGTACGACTTTTTTTTTTTAACAAAAACATTACCCAGATTCAGTAAAAGCTACATAAATTTAATGCTGTAAAAAGAGAACTGGATAAAAAATTCCTTTGGTTAACAACCACCATATTTTTAAAAGTTAAAAAACTTTTCCACTTGAAAAATGGTTCTAAAACTCTATCACAAATTTCTCCTGATGGAAACATTAAAAACCCCTTTACTTAATTAAAATAAATTTTGTATATGGTTTTTCGATTCAAACATTTAAAAAGGGTTTTAATTTTTATATTTTAATTGTCTTTTTTGGACCCCAATGAACATGATCCCCAAACCCGATTCAATCTGAAACGTCAATTTAATGTGGCCTAAAAAATAATTGGGTAATTTTAAATTAAAAGATTTTAATTTTAATTATTTAATTTTTAAAAAAACAACATTTTAACACTTTTTCAGTTTTAGTTCAGACCAAAACGCCTCAATTCCCCTTTTTAAAGGGCATATAAATCCTACCATCCGAAAAAATTTTTTCATTGTAAAAGCCCCCCTTTTTTTATACCTTACTCCAAAAAAACCTACAGGTTGAAAGAAACGATATAAACCTTTTTTAAAAAGTAAGGGGGGTTTTAATTTAAAATTATTTTTTTATAATAAAGAATATTTTTAAAGAAAAGGCAATGATTTTATTAAAAATGTAAAATCCCAAAAAAATTTGTATGTTTAATTTTTCTTTTGTAAAATAAAGAACCTAAAATTTATTTAAATTTTGAACATTATTTAAAAGAAATATTTTAAATTTTCTCTAATAAATCTGAAGGAAATTTATATAAAAAAAGTTAAGAAAAATTAAAAAAACCCAAATGTGTCTGAAATTTTTTGGGTTTTTAAAAATTTATAGATTTAATGAAAAAAAGTGTAAATTTTAATTACTTATTTTTAAATAATTGGGAAATTCCCCAAATTTTTAAATAAAAAACTGAAAATTGGCAACTAAACAACCCCAAAGAAAAGGGGAATTGTTGAAATAAAAGAAAGTTAAAATTAAAACTTTTAGTTTCTTTCTACAAAATATTGTCCCAAAAGAGAAAAATTAATTTCTTTAAGTCATTTTAACTGGCATTGTTTAAAAAAAAGTTTTGTAAAAAAAATCATAACAAACTTTCTTGAAACTAAATTGAAAAACTTGTAAAACTGTCTAGAAATTTTAATTAATTATAATATAATAAACAATCAATTTTCCCTTGGAAAATCCAAAGCAAAGAAAAATTAATTTAAAAAATTTTTTAAGTTTGGGCTTTACAATTTAAATTTTTAACAGCTTTGTAGGGTTTTAAAAAATAAAATAAAAAAATGTTTTAAATTTAAAAGGTATTTAAAATTAAAAAGCTTTTTAAACAAATTTTTTTCGGGCTTTTTACTTTCTTTTAAAACTTATGGTATTTTTTTTTGGGTCTTCCCTTACCAAAGAATACATCACCCAAAAAAAGCTTTTTCAAATATTGGCGGGAAAATAGTTTTTTTATACAGGAATTTTTAAAAGTTTTAAAATTTTTTAATTCCTTTTTAAAAATAAAAATTTCCCTATTTAAATCTGAGCAAAGTAAAAAAACCATAAAGGAAAATTTTCCAAAATTATGAAAAAAAAAAATTTTTGTAAAAAATACCTAAAAACTAGATTACTAAAAATAAAAAGAGATAAAAGGCTTTTTTAAAAAAAAACACAAAAAGTAAATTTTAATAAAGGATTTAAGGATATAAAATTAAAAGAAACAAAATTATTTCCTTGTAAAAAGTTTTTAAAATTTCATAAATACATTCAAAGTCTGAAAAAAAATTTTACAAAAGCTTTGTTTTAAAAAATTTTTTTTAAAAATTTTTTGATGGATGTATTTTAAAAAATTTTTCTGGAGAATAAAATTTTATTTTTTTAAAAAGTTTTAATCTGTTGAAAAAAATAAAATTTTTTTAAATTTTGTTTGGGTTTAACCCAATATTTAAAACTTTTAATTTGTTTTTAGTTGCGAATCAATAGTTTTCCTGAGCGAAGAAGGGGAATTGCGGGAAAATTTGGACCTAAAGGGAATAAGAACAGACCCAATAAATAAAACTCCCCCGTCAATTCTAAAAACAAGAACCCCTTTTTGGAAAAAATAACAAAAAAACTTTCCTCACTTTGAGGACATTGGGGTTATACAATCAGTTTTTATTTTTTTTTTTTTAAAGTTTTTTTTTATATTTACAAAATTGTTAAAAATAAGAAATGTTTATAAGGACAATTAAATAAAAAAAATTTTAAATTTTCGGCAAAATTTTTTTTTTGAATTTTTGTTAAACCCCGAAATTTTTATAAAAAAAAATTTTTGGGAAAGTGACCTAGAATAATTTTGGTCAAAAAATTAAAAGTATTTTTTTTACTAAATTTTAACCCATCCAAACCAACGGCCGCCCGGAAAGAAGGGGCCCCCGCGCCACTGCCTTCCCCGCAGTATTGGAAATTTAAAAAAACAACTTTTCACAGAATCCTTAAAATTTCTTGATTTTTATTTTTAATCTTAAAAAAGTCAAGATTAAAAAAATATTCTTTTTTTTTGTTTTAAAAGGAATTGAATTAAAAGTCTGGTTTTTACAAAGTTTTTTTTAAATTTAAAAAAAAAACAAATATAAAAATTTTCAATTAAATTAAAAACAGAATTTAAAAATTTACACATAAATTTTTTGTTTAAATAAATATAAAATTTATTTAAAATTTTTTTAAAAAAAAATGAAAAATAATAAAAAAAATCAAAAAATAATAAAACAAATATTAAAATAAAAAAAAAATAACCACCAAAATTAAAAAATAAATAGATAATTAAGGGGTAACAAAACAATAGAATTCATCTGATAAACAAATTTTATGTTAAAAGAGTTCATAATGATTCCCACCCCTTTATGGCCCATCTCCAAACATACTCCTTTTAAATGTCAATATATTTGGGGGCCTGTTTTTTTCCTGACAGAAAACATCCCTGGTCCCACCACGCTTTTTTGTTCCTGGCCCTTTAAAAACCCAAAAAACTCGGGGCCACCTTATTGTGTTGGAAGACTGGACACCTTCCGTAACAAATTTCTAATATTTGGGTTTTAATTTCAAAATTTTTTTTAAGTATTCTTAAATGCCCCTTTTAACCAAAAACTTTTACCCCCCAAAATTTCATAATAAAAAAATTTACAATTCCATTTCGATCGGGCACTGAATATTGGGCCTTCATTCCACTTTATAAATATTTGTTTTTAAAAAAAGAAATTTTTGGGGCTTTCAATCCTATCAGAATCTCTAACTTTAAAAGCTTCAGGATATGTAGAAACACAAAAGTGTTTTTTTTATTTTTAGAAAAAAAAGTAAAAATTTGTTTTAAAGGCAAATTGGAACCCAAGGATTTTAAGATTTATAAATTAAACCCCTTTTCTTTCTTATTTTTAATATTAGTTTTCAAAAGGGTTGTAAAGGGAGAACTTAAAATTGCACTTGACATTTTTTCCACAAAAAGGGGGGAAATTTTTTGAAATAAAAAAGATAGTTTGTGATTTGGGTCCACAGTTTTTTTCCCAAAATTTTAAAATGTTAACGTGAAAAACATTTTTTGTAAAAAAAAGATTTTCAACCCTTTTAGGCTTATTGGTTTTAAACCGGAAACCCGCCCCTTCCCCCGAACCCAATTTTCATCCTTTTGATATAGAAACTAAAAATTTTACAACTGAGAAATTCCCAAATAGGCACAAAAATTTGTATTTCTTCCCTTTTTTTTCAAATTTAAATTTTTTCAAATTTTTAATAAAACTAATCATTTTTCCCATTGTTTAAATAAAAACCTATTCCCTTTTTGGGGTTTTAAAGTCTTCATTTTGTGTGGGGCTTTTCAAAAAACCTCCAAAAAAAGCCTAAATGCCTTTATTTCCATAGTGAAAAAACTCACCCCTTTTTAAAATAATAATCCTTTTATTTAATAAAAATATTTTAAAACAAACTATTTTCAAAATTTTACAGGGAAAAAAAAATTTTTAATTTTTTCCAAGGTGAAAATTTTTTCCTATTTTGACACCCCAGGGAATGAGGCAAATCACACGTAGTCAATTAAGATTTTTGGATACCCTTCAACATTATTTTTAAAGTATTACAGTTCATTACATTGACAAGGGCGACTAGGGGTTGTTGTTGGGTTTTATTCCTTGTTGAGATTCTCTGGATAAATTTTACTCCGAATAGTTTTTAAGGGCGAAAAATATCTATTTTTTTAAATTAGTTGGGCGTTTAAAACATATCTTTCCATGTATCCTTTTTAGGGTTTGGGAATTTTCAATACCCGGGGGAAAAAGGGGATCATACCCCAAAAAATTTTTAACAGAAGCCACTACCAAGGGGTTTTTTTCCCTCCACTCCCCCCAACACGCACTTGTCCAATTTCCAAAGACCCATTTCCCCCCCCTGTTCAAAACATAAAAACAATTTCATCCATGTTTTAAATTCTGGGTTCCCACCAAAACCCCAGAATAAAAAAATAACCCCGGGAAGTCCAAGGCCCCCGGCATAAAACAACTAGGAAAATTTCCGCCAAGGAAAACCCATGCCCCCCTTAAAAGAAAAAAAGGACGGGGTGGGGGGGAGGATCTAAAAAAATTAAAAATATTTTTTTTAAAATTTTTCCCCCCAAACATTAACTGGCACAAAAGCGTTGAAAATTTTCTGCTAAATTCGAAAAAATTCGAATCACGTTTACTTTTAAAATGTTATATGAAAAATTAATTTTGTACAGTGCTTGTCAGTATATATGCGATAGCAAAACAAAGTTAATTCAACGTTACTCCAGTTTCAAAAAGTGACGAATTTAAAACATCTAATCATTTTAAATTTTTTTAAAACATTATTATAAAACCTTCGAATTGAATAAAGGTGTGAATGTTATCACATGAAAAGTACTAAAAACGTGGGCCCCTTGATATTTGATATGGCATTTTAACATGGTTTAGGAAAAAACAAAAAAAGTGAACACTAAAATCCTCAATAAATTGATTTTTTTCCCATATTAAAATAAAAACAAAGTTCAAAAGCAAAACATATACGATTTTTTGTGGAAAAGTTGATAAATTTTAAAAAGCATTCCCCCTATGCTAAAAAGGATACTGAAAGAAACGGACTGTAATGGGCTTCTCGGGCCTACTACGCACAATTTTCTTCATCGGAAAAAAAGGGCAAACTAACTATACCTAGAAAAAACCTTAGATCAAAATTAGTTACAAGACCCAGAGAAATTCTTTTTGACCGAATCAAATTTCCCGAGCTCTACATCTTTACATTTTTTTGAGGGGGCAAAAAGGCAAACTCAACTGTAGTACCGTAAATATTATTACAACTAAATAACCCCTTTTTAAACCGAAAAAAGCTTCTAAACCTACTTATGTAAATATTACTAATTTTATTGTCAAAACAAAAAGGGCAAATTTTACTATGGCCCGTGGAAATATTTTAGACCTGAGTTATTAGAAGGCTAAAGTAAATTCTTTGACCGAATTTGGGGGTTTTCCGGAAACCAAGTTTTTTGTATTTTATCTGTAGGTGAAATATAATTATTCCCACCAAATATTATTACCTATGTATCCCTATTTATTTGAAAAAATGTAAGTTTTCATCATATTACATGGTGCTTTACAAGTAAATATGGAATCCATTTTAAAAATTTGGGGGTTGAAGCGCGGGGAAACAGTTAAGTAAAGAAAAATTTTTGTCACTCTGTAACAATTTTTGTAAAATTTAAAGTCGTATTCCGGGCATCTGAAAATCAACCTAAAAAAAACAAAACTAAAAATATTTAAGGAATATTATAGAAATTTATATATTGTTTTAAAAGGGTAACTAAATAATAAATACAATATTTTTATTTATAAAAAACGTTACTTTCTCGAATTTCTTTTTTTTTTAAAATGAAATGTTAAAATTCATTGTTCAGATTTACTAAAAAAAAAAAACCAAAAACTCAAAAAATATGTTAAAATTTTTTTTCAAATTACTTTAAGAAAACTCCTTTTTTTTTTTGACGGAATTTCCCTATTCTAGCATTTGGCATTAGTTTTCCCAAACCGGTTAGTACTGTTAAATACTGGACACAACACCAAACCCAAACTAAAACAACTTTATTCATAATCTTTAGTATTAATGAAGTTTTCGGGTACTAAAAATACACACCTAAGCAAAAATATTTTTTTCTTATATTATAGTCCTACCTTATAAAAGTGTTTCCCCCAAAAAAATCACCCCAAAGTTGACAGCACTTATTTAATTAGAATCCCAAATGAAGATTGAGACAAAATTTTTAAAAAATAAAAATTTAATTCGAGTTATTATCCATAGTTCATCTAATAAATCAATAAAGGGACAAAGATCAGGATTGAATGAAAAATTCTTAAATTTGTAGACTTACTGTTTTTTAATTTTGCTAGAAAGAAAAACAATTTTTTTAACTTTTTAAAATTTCAGTCAAAAAAAAATTTGTTTTCAAAAATTATCCATTATTTCCCAAAAGTTTTTTTAAAAATTTAAACCCCCTTTTTGTTTTTTCCCTTTCCCAATTTTTTTCCCCTTAATTTTGGAAATTTTTTTTTTTAAACCAAAACCACTGGCTTAAGTTTTTTATTGTGTATTTTTTTTAATTTTTTTTATTAAAAACCAAAATTTTCATTGGTGTTTTAAAAAATTAATTTTTAATTCCCCCAAAAAAAATTTTTTGAGTTTCAAACTATAAATTTTTAAAAAAATACTTACTTTTTTTTTTTAAAATGTTTTTGAAAATTTTTTTAACAAAAAAAAAAGGGAAAAAAAACGCGTTTCTAAAACATTTTTTTACAATGAGAACCGCCATTACAAACAGGCTGAAACTTCTTTTCTTTTATCATCTGACAAATGTTGGATTATTGAAAGTTACCATTTTAAAAAAAAACAATCAATATGTCTAGTTACTATTTGGCTGTATTATTACCGGGTTTCTTACAATTTAAAAATGAATGCTTTGAAAAAAGTACCTTTTTTTTCTTAAAATATTCAATAGAAAAACAAATGTTCCCGGGGGGAAATTGGTAATTTTTAAAATAAGTTGTAGGCCAACAAAACTATGAAAAAATTTTTACATTGAAATAGAAAACATTGTTCTATTTTTCTCACTTTTTTTTTATAGCAAAAATTTTGCTTGTTATAACTAGGAGAAAGAAAAAAATGCGCTGAAACGAAAGTTTTGTCTCAAAAGAATTTCGAAAAAAATGAACAAGCCTCCCATCAGAAAAAAAATAACTTAAAACAAGTTTGGGGCAGACCCCAAAGGGTACTTATCCATTTTTAACTTAACCCACCCACCTTTGATTTATTTAAAATATCCAAACAGTGAACCAAACTTAATAGCAAAACAAATGGGGAAAAAAAGAAAATCCTAATTTGAAATATGTAAAAATGTCAAAATCCAAAAAGTTATCTTTAAGCTTTATAGTTGAAATTTTGGTAATGAATTTAAATTCCCCACTAAATCTGATATACCTAATCATAATAAGGGTTCAAAAACTGTGTATGGCATGAAATAAAAGTAAACTTATGTAGTAGAGTTTTTTAAGACGGGATTTGTATTGCTTAGGATTATTTCATGTATAACATATAAATGTTAAGCTTGTTTTTTAATCACTTTTTCTATGAATTGAAGGAAACGGGATTTTTTTGGACATTTGCCATTTTTAAAATGAAAAAAAAAAAAAGTGATTTTATATCCTGAGCATGGCAAATGTCCCAAAAAAATCCTGTCCCCTTTTTATAATTTTTCCAAAGTCAAAAACAAATTTAAAAAAAAAAGATTCTATAAATTTGTCTAAAATCACCTCATCAAATACAAATACAAATATCAATTTTTCCTTTGTCCTTTTGCTTGGGGTATTGTATTCTTGAAAGGGGCATTTATTTCTTTCCAAAAATTTTTGGTTTTTTTTAAAAGATCTTCTATTATAAAGAAAGTGCCCCTATTTATTTAAATTAATAAAAATGAGACTCAGCATTTAATTTATAGTAATATGTATAAAAAAAACATTAAACATTTTTTTTTAAATTTAGAAACATCAATAGTGGGTCATAAGCAAATATTTTTTTAAACTATTATCAACTTGAAAGGGGAAATGATAAAAAGTTGGTGACTTACCATTTATAGTTTTTTTTAAACATGGACTTTTTCTTATTATCGGGTAGATTTTTAAAATTTCAATTTAAATTTTGTTAAATGTTTAAAACATCCAGAACAATATAATTTAACACGGAAATACCCCACATCCCCAGCTACTCATTCGGGTCATAGACAAAAATAATAATAATCACTGATAGAAGAGTGAATTTTTAAATTGTACTCTCTATCACTCGCATCTTTTTTTTTTTTTTTTTTTTTTTTTTTTTCCTCTTTTTTAATTAAACACTCATTAATTCCCTTTTCCCTGTTTCTCTGGGGTTTAAAATTTCCCCATACAAAATTTTTTGTTTTAATGGTTTCAAAAATATTTATTTTTCCGGGGAAAAAAACCCCAGAAGAAAATTTGGTGTATGTTTAAAAAGTATATTTTTTTTTTTAAATTTTGTTTTAAAAATTTTGATTTCCTTTATATTTTATTTAAAAAATTTTAAAACAAAAAATTTAAATTTTGGATCTAAAGATTATTTAATATTTTAAAGGGTTTCGCAAACCTCGAAAGGTGGTGTAATAACGTTAAAGGGGAATTTTCTTACGGACAATTAAACAAGTGGTGTTAAATATTTTTTTATGTCAAAAAATTTGTTTACCCAAAAAGTCCAAATTCTTTCAATTAATTCCTATCCTTCCCCCCTTTGAAAGGTCAGATGAAACCGGGGCATGAAGGGGACTTTCTTAATTGGGAAAAAAAAAGTTTTAAGTAAAAAATTTTAGTTCTCATAAAAAGAACAGCCCTTTCGCTGTTGGAACCACATTTCAATTTTACTGTTCTAAATTTGGGGCAAACTTTAAAAAGGGTATTCAGCAAAAGTTTTTGAGAATTATTTTGAAATTTTGTACAATAAAAAAGAAATGAAAATATCAAAAGGGAAAAACTTAAATGGTTTAAGTAAAATGTAAAAAAAGCTTTTTAAAAACGTACAACTGCAAATAACAAGGCGTAGTTTAAGTGTTTTCCGTAAAACTTTCCAAATGGTCTCCCATACCCTTCCCCCTGCGAACAGCCTATCTTCAAAAATGATGACACCCTCTAGGATGTTAATATCACTTGAAGGGTCACAACCGAAACTTTATACGGGCCACATTGCACATTTACTTACTACAGACCCGCTTTTCAAAACTGCCCAAAACAAAAAGCCTTATTTTCATTAGTCCCATTTTTGCTACCAGTCTTTCTAATGAAAAGATGGAGAAAAAATTGCGTCCGCATTGTACAGTGACAACAAACAAAATTTTCGGTTTCTCTTTTATTTGAATGAATTATAATTTTTTAGTTAAATGTAAAAATATTTTAAAGTTTTAAAAAAACCCCAATATTTATTTATAAACCCCCATACTTCTGGCTGACTCTTTATGGGAATAAATCTTTAAAAGTGGAAATTTTTAAAATTTTGTAAAAAAATAATTTTATTAAACCAAATCCAAAATCTAAATATTGAAATACACCAAAGTAAAACCAACCACACATAATCAATTTAGTAAAGTTTTTTTTCTTTTTTAATTTTTCAGAGCGACTGTAAATTTTTGGAAGAGCAAACCTGCTCTAAAAAACCCAAAGATGGAAAGGCAGCGACAACAAAGACGGGGCGAAAAGCTGGATCAGCTCGGGGGGGCTCTGGACTCCCGTCTTTTACAGTGGGATGCTCATTTGTAACTATACAATTGTTCACATCATTTAAATAATGACTGACATGAAAAAAGGTTATTTTTTTTTAAAAAATATTTCTTTAACCACTTTCTGGAGGGGTTTGGGAAATTTAAAACCCGTGAAGAACAAACCCCTCTTTGACAAGTTTTTGAATTTTATTTAAAAAATTTAGCTCACTCTTTCATTTTTTCTTTTTCCATTTTTAAAAGAAGCTGAGGAAACCCCCCCCCCCCCTTGCATTTAATAAAAGACTTTGGCGCTGTTTTTTTGGAGTGACAGTTTTTTTAGGTTGGGGATGGTTCGGGGTTTTGGAAAGTCTCCGCGGTGTTTTGGAAAGATGAATTAGGGGGTCTTATCTCATTTTTGTTGCCTCAAAGAGGAAACTAGTTTTTTGTTTTTTCCCATCAAAGGGGCCCAGGTACAATACTTCCTCATTGGGCTAAAAAGGGGGGCTCCACCCACTCCTACACCCGCGAAACTAGCCTTTTTAATCCCCCCCTTTTAAACCCCCAAATTCAACATTTTTTGGTTAACAATTTAGTACCCGGGGCATTCAAAGTGGCCAAGGAAAAACCCCACCCCCCCTTTTTTCCCCCCCAAAAAAGTTTTTTTTACAAATTTAAAATTACCCCTAGTTTAAAAGGTTAATCCCCCCCACTTGTATGTAATAACAAAAATTTATTAATCATTTTCCCTTTTTCAAAATAAATGGGGGAGCTGTTTTTTAAATTTGGGGATTCATAATTTTTTTTTAAATTATCCCATTGTATGATAATTCCAGTTCACCTTACTTTACTAAAAACTTTAAATTTGAAATTAAAAATTTAAAAATTTGGATTATCCAAAGGCCACTAGCCAAAAGCCAAAAAGCACTCTGCCCCCTTCACAATTTTAATTACTATACGGAACACTAAGTAGGTAAATACAACGTAAGTATTATAAAAAAAAAAATTTAAAAGAGTGCTCAGGGGGCCTGATTAAATTTTTGGTACTACCTAAAGGATTTTTTTTTTTTTTTCCCGAATGCGAGGGGGGAGTGGTCCACCAAAGCCCCTCTGATAGCCGGGGGGTTTTCCCTTTTTTTCCCTTTCCCCCCCTTTAAAAACATTTTTAGCATTAAGTTATTTCCCTGGGAAAAAATTGGAGTACTAGTAGCAATTTACAGAACGTAATCTAAAACCACTTATAAGCCTAATAACAATAAGGGGGGCATAGTGGCCTCCTTCTTGCAAACATTGATTCGTTTGGGGGGTAGAAAACAAAACCCGATGGGCAAAAGCATGTTTTTTTATACAAAAACCAAAAAAAAAATTTGTTTTTTTAAAAATGTAATTTTTGTTTGGTAAGAAAATTTTCCAAAAATAGGGCCCCGGTAAATAAAAGGGGCCTTATAATTTCTTAAAAAATTAAAAAAAATTTTTGGGGTTATTAAGCATGCAGTTTTTTGGTAAATGAAAGCTTTTGCCTACTAACTTTTCAAAACAGAATAAAATGATATAGTTTTTACAACTAAATAACAAGGGCAGGTAAATTTTCCTCAAATTTTGGTCAGAAAAATCACCTATTATATAAGGAAAATCATTGCATAACAAATAAATGTTTTTTCTATGCAAAAACAAAATATCCTCGGGGAAAAATTGCCCTTGATCCCCTTTATATTTTTTCTACTTAAAGAAAATGGTTGATGAATTTTTTTTAACAAACTTCATTATTTAAAAACTTGTTTTTCAGAAAAACAATGCAAAAAACCAGACTAATAGATTAAAAAAAGCTTTTTAGAGACGCCCAGTTTCCTAACACTTCATGGCAGCACAAGGGGAATCATCTAGCAAAAAGGGGCAGGTAACTTTTAATTACCCATTTAAGTTTACCCAGTTTTTTTTTTATGAAAAGGGAAAAATTTTTTTAAAAATTTTTTTGGAAAAAAGTAAATAGGCCAATTATTTCATTAATGAAAGTGCAAATTGATATTTTTTATTAAAAATTGTAATTTTTACACCTAGTGAAAACCAATATTGAGAACATCAAGTAATACTTTTTTTGGGGCAATTTTTGTAGAATTGCTCAGTTCAAAATTTTTTTAAAAACAAAAACTAAATTTTAAATTCATAAAATCCTTTACAGAAATTGGGGGGTTACAATTTTTAAAATTTTTTATTTTTAAGGGGTCCCACCCATTCTAAAACCCCCAAATTCAACAATCTTGACATTAAAAAACCCAAAGTAGATCTAAAAAAATCAAACCCCCAAAAAACCCCCCAAGGGCCCAACATCCAAAAACTTTTTCCTTTTCTTTTTGATAAAAGGGTTTTTACCCGTTTAAAACTTTAGAAAAAAAAAAAAATTTTACACTTAAAACACAAAAAAAAGTAATAGGGGAGAAACCCCAATTCTCTCTGTTTTTAAAATTTTAACCAATTTTTTAAATTTTAAAGACCACTACATAAAATTTTTAACTCCCGCCAAATTGAATAAACTTGTGGCTTGGGGCCCTATTTTTCCTATCAAGCTGTAAATAAGAACATGTAAATTACAAATTAACTTTTATTTTAATTGATTTTTTTTTGGATAATTGCACTTTTTCAACACAAATTTCCTCTTTTTGGCATTTTGTTTTTTTTTTTTATTCTTTTTAAATCAAACAAAAAAAAACCCCCTTTAAAAATTACACCCAATAATTTTTTATTCCATACACACAGGGGAAATTAATAACCGAAAGCCACATTTTATTCTAGCTTCTCTCATCTATTTCTATATATTCAGTTTCACTTGCTGTTGATCAATTTTTTTTAGGATAAAAGCATTTTAAATTACATTGCTTCAACGTTGATCAAAATAATTATACTTATATTAACAACTTTTAAAATTACCAAACAAAACAAACAATTTTGGGTAATAAAGGCGTTTTTGGGGAACAACAGTGGACATCTAGAAAAGATTTATACGTTCAGGATTGGCTACGATGTTTTATCTAAGCAATTTTGTTTACAAAACCCAAAGTAAAAAATTTTTAATTTTATTTTTTAAATTTTTTTTTTTGGTCTTTTTTTTAAATGTACACCCACCTTTTTACTCCCTTTGATTTTTGTGCATCCCCACAAAAAAACTTATACTTTACAACAATCAAAAAATTAAAATTATTTTTTAAAATAATAAAAAAATTGTTTTCAAAACTTGTAATACAGAAAATTTGGGGAAAAAAAACTGCAATTTATGAAAGTGTTTTTTGTAGGAACCAAAAATAAAAAAATGAGGACCTATATATTTCCATTAAAACTTAGAAGTTAAATTGTACAATAATATTTCAATAATTTGTTCTTAAATTTGCATCACTTTTTAAAATGTGTGATTTACACTTAATTTTAAATTTAAATAACTTGTTTTTGGGGCTAGAAAAGAGAAGAAAAATTTTTAAAAAACACACAGCTTGCTCAAGCAAAGCTAGTCTTGCTAAAGTAAAGAAAACACCAACGAAAAGCACAACTTAAATCAAAAAATTTTTTAAAAAACCCGGGGTTTTTTAATTTTATCTAATTATTGATAAATTAAGTAATGCTTATATTTTTTAAATAAAAAATTTTAACATAATAGTATTACCAAAAAACTGCTATCCTGTAAGATTGTAAAATTTGTTTAAAATGAATATATTTTTTAAATTATTAGTTATTTTGAAGGAAAAAGGAATTTTCGGACTTTTCCCCCTCGGGAGTGATACAAAAAACATAACACATTTTTTGAGACCCAAAAAACTGATTCTTCTTCAGAAAATAATAACCAAAAAATAATTAAAATCTGGAAAAAAAAAAACATACCAGAGCATTGTGACACGCTAAGTCGGGGAACACAACCACCATGTTTGTGTAACTTCCTTACTCTAAAAATGCCCTAAAAAAAACTAAACAAACACTAATATTAAATGAACAACAAAATACGGGGCACAATAGGCTGCATTCCGCCAACCACCTCATTGCAGGTCTAAAAAAGTGTTACTGATTTTTTTAAAAACTGAACAGGGGAAAAGTCCGGAAAATCCTTTTCCTTCACAATCCCCTTGTAAAAACAAATTTTCCAAAAATATAATAAATTTAAGTTAAAATATGTCAACCACAACAAGGGAGTCTCCAAGAGGGGAAAAAAGGGAAAAGGAGCTGTCTGAAGCCCAAGCGGGGGTGAATTTTGGGGGGCCAGAGTACAGATCAGAGAAATCTGAAGTGAAAGCAAAAGGTGATATAACAAATAATTTTTCAAAGTAGATTGGTTTAAGCTCCTTTTGACTTAAAATAAAGTTTTTAAAAAAATGAAAAATCCAATTTAAATTTTATTTCAATACATTACCCTAAAAGAAATTTTATTGAGGCCTTAAACAAAAGTAAAAGGTTTTTAAAATTTGGAAAAATTGGAAAAATTTTTTTAAACTTTTTAAAAAACAAAATCCAAAAAAAATGAGCAAAAAAAATTTTTTAAAAAATGCCTTTCATAAAAAACCCCTTTTTTTAAAATTTCTAAAACCATATTGGGGGAAATGTAGGATTTTGGGGATAAACTTTTTTTTTTTTTGCATGGTTTATAAAAATTTTAAAAAGTAAAAAAACCCCTTAAAAAAAAATTTGAAAAAAAATTTTTTTTGGGGGGAAAAAAAAAAAAAATTGGGAGGGGGTTACCCCAAAAAGGGGGGTTTTTTGGGGGAAAATACCCCCCGCCCTGTGATGAATACATATAGTTTTGAATAGAATAGGGGAAATACTTTGTTTTAAAAAAAAAGTTTGATCAAGGAAATCCCAAAAACAAACAGAACCAAAATTTGTTCCAATCCCCCCACTGGAGGGGGGGCCCCCCTTGGGCAACTGCCAATTATTTTTCTTCTGCACAGATTTTTTTTTAGCTTTATCTATACAAAGTAGTATTTGTCACAATTGCAACACAGACAATGCAAAGTAATTAAGAGGAACATCAAACACTTTTTTAAAAATAACATTTGTCTTTTGAGTTAACCAATAATTCATTTAATTATGCTCATTTTACAATTTAGAAACTCAAATACCAAATTTTCAACTTTTAATTTTTTGCCATAAAAATATTATCATAAAATAAGGCTGTAATTAAATGAATCTTTTTATATAATTTTTACAGATTTTTTTAAAAATTTTCTTTCCAAATTTCCAAAAGCAAACATTAAAAAATATTAAATGCATTGTTTTTTCAGAATGCACAAAAAGTTTAGAGTATTAAAATAGGAGTAGTTTAATTTGCAAATAAACAAAAGGAATAATAAATTATATAAAAAAAGGAATAAAGGAAAAAATTTTTTCAGCCATAATACTGACTCTTTTTTAACAACCCCCCAACTGCATAAAAAATTACTTGCTTCACACTTTTTTTAAATCCTGACGGGGTTATTTTTAAACTATTTTAAAATTAATTTTTTTACATTCCCTATTATAAACAAAACCCGGATATATAAAGCCAAACTTTTAAAAAAAACGCATCTTAAATTTTCCAATTTTTTCTGATAAACAGCGAAAGAAAAGATAAAAGTATACTTTCTTTGAACATAAAAATTTTAAAAAAATTTTTGAAACTAGAAAACAAACTGTCTATAATTATCTTTTGGGGTTGTGTTCTATTTATTAAAATATCAACATTGTAGTATTGAAATTTTATCTACATAATTTTTTAGTTCACCACCTCGAGAAAACCCCACTAAGGAACAACTGGGGAAATTTTTTAAAAAATAATAAATTTTTAATTCCGTAAAAGAACTATTAAAGGTTTAAAAAATTTAATAACTATAATTAATTTAAAAAAATCTCCAAAAAAAAGTTTTATTTTTGGGGGGCCTCACAAAAATAAAAACTTTATATTTTGGGGGGTTTTTTAAATTAATATATAATTTCAATAAGAAAAAAAAGCTTCAAGAATGTATAATTTTTAAAAACTTTTTTCTCAAAGCTGCTGTTAATAATCAATCATTCCATTCACATAATGAAAAGTATTAAATATGGAATATAGACATTGCAGACGCTAGAATGAAAAAACAAATAATACTTACTTAGATAGGTTGAATTGTATTGATTTTAGCCTGAAATCTGAGACTGCCTTCTTTCACAGACCACCAGCCTCCGAACCAAGGGGGGGTCACTGAAACATCTTGTATTCCAGGGTTCCATGTTTTGATGATTTTAAGAGGTTTTTTTTACTTTCAGATGACAAAATGGTAATTCACGGGGGGAATTGAAACGGAGTTTTGGGGTTGCCCAAGAAAAGAACAAACAAAGAACTCCAAAAACAAAGAAGATCAGAGATAGGAAAATTGACATTTATTGGGGTGGAATCAACTGCAGGCAGATCCAACTTACTGAAGGGGGAAAACTTGCTTGAGGTAATTTAAAATTTTAAAATTAAAAAAAAATGTTTTGAAAACTAAAAAGGAATTCAAATAAATCTTTAATTTTATCTTGGATCTTTTTTACCCAAACTTATTTTTTCTATACATAAAATCTATTGCACACAAGTTAAATTGAAATTAGTTGGACTTTTATTGCTTTTAAACCCCCAATATTTTTTTTAATTACCTTTCTCTTTTTAAAATTTAAATTATTGTATTCAAAAAAAGAAGAAAAGGGTTCTAAGGACATTAAAAAAAACCTACAATGTACCAACAATAATTAAAGCATTCAAAGCTTTTCACTTTTCAAACACTGTTGGGGCGGGTTATAGAGCTGAGCTTTTTTTCTTGCAAATACCCTGAGATTAAAATTTTTTTTAATAAATTTTAAAAAAAATTTTTTAAAAATTTATTAAAAGGTTATCACTTTTCCTCTGTTGGGAAACTTGGACACTACACAAAAATTAAAACCAATAAAACAAAATGTATTTTTCCCACTTCAAATGTTCCCTTATTCCAAAACCCCTTTTTTTAAATTTTTAAAAAATAAAAAAGTTCCTTATTGTGTATATAAAATGATCAAATCGATTTTCTTTTGACATTCCCACTTCACTCTATACGACTCACACAGATGGCCGGGTTTTTCTCAAGATTCCCCTTTCCAAAAACCCAAGATTAAAAAGTTTGTGGTTAGCACCAGGGGGGAAAATTTTTTAATTTTAACTGAACTGACGTAAAATGTTAAAACCCCCAAATCTAAATTTCAAATTGCCTTTCCCAATAAATTAACAAGATTGTTTCAAAAATTTAGTAAATATTGGGAAAAACTTTCCTGGGCTTTTTTTCAGCTATACTTTCACCTCATTGTTGACCTTCGGAAAAGTTTTAAAAAAAAATTTAATTTTTTTTTCACCATCCTTGTTAACTTCAATTTAGTTTTTGTGTGTTTACCATAATTTTCATTTTTAAACTTTTTTTTTAAAGTGAGCGAAAAAAATTTTGCAGATGAAAGAAAAATTTAACTGTTTTTCTTTTGAAAATAATTAATTAAAATGTCCCAATTCCAAACCTGATTCTTCAAATTTTGGTTTTTTTTTCAGACTTTTACAACAATTTTCATTTTTCCTCTCTTTTTGCTCTAAAACAACCTTTAATCAAAATTTTATTGCAGTACCACTAGCCCTTTGGGGGTTTTCTACACCAACCAACTTTTTTTACCCCTTTAAAAAATTTTTTATTGTTTTCTAGAAATTTTTTTCCAATTGTAAAATTAAAATTCTTTTAAAATAAAAAAACTATTTTACCTTTAATTAATTTTGTAAAATAATATTTAGGAAAAAAAAATGTTTTTTTAGTAAAAATATTGGGGGGTCTAGTTTTTTTTTGTTAAAGTTGTAATAAGCCACTTTTTTTTCATAAAACCAAACAAAAAATTTTAAATCATGTTTCAAGAAAAGTTAGGGTTAGACGGGATGCAGTTTTTCGAGTGGATGGAGTGTTTTCCCCCAATACAAACTACCCCAAACTTTTTAGATAACCAACAGCTGGAGTCTCAAACAAAACTCAACTTACACTTAAAAAACAGGGGGAAATATTGTAGTATGTAAAAGATAAGTATTTGTATTTTTTATTCTTACAAAAACCAATAAAAAACGCTAACAATGTGATAACGACTCGGTTTTTGGGGTTCCCCAATATTTGGGAGGTTCTGGGTTTTAAAATACTCACTTTGATAATTTTTGGGGTGAAGAAGTTTTAAATCTGCAATATATCTAAATTCCCCTTTAATATTGTTGGTAGCCTTTTTTGTGTTTTTAAAATTGGAAAAAAGTTGACTAAATTTTAGGCATAGGTTATTAAGAAAAAAAAACCGTTTTTTTTTTTAAAATTTTATTTTTAAAAAAAAATTTTTTCAAAAAGTTAAAAAAAAAAATTTTAAAATTTTTTAATTATTAATACATACAGTATGTTACCTAAAAATAGCATTTCTTGAATTTTTTACACTGAACCAAATCTTCTTCAATTTTTTTCTGATATTTTTTAAAAGGAAAGAAAAAAGTAAAAATTTTCAATATATTTTGGTACATTCATTTTTTAAAACTAACTGGTTTATTTTGTATTTTACTCAAAAATGTTCAACAGGGGCCATTTTTTTATTTTAAATTTTAAATAACTTTTTTTTTTTAATTCCTCTTTTTGTTACTACCTGGGTGAAAAGTTTGGGATATAAAATTAAAATTTCTAGTTATATTAATTTTTTTATAAAAAAAAAAAAAAAAAATAAGGGGTAAAAAAACATTTATTGATCTAGTTTACGGGGCATTATTTTTTTAATGAGGTACTTCAGCCAAAAATTTTTGGTCTCTTTTGTGAACACCCTTAAAAAATTTTATTTTTTCATACTATCCATATTCTTTTTTGTGTATCTTAAAAAAAAATAGAACTCGGGCTTTTAAAACCTCTCCAATTTATATCAAAACAAAAAATAGAATCTTGATCATTTTTACATCAGAAAATTTTTTTAAATTTCTGTAACGATTTTTTTAAAACTTAGTTTATAGCTCCTTTAGCCCCCTGAACAAAATCCTAAATTTGGTACAGACTTTTGGTATATATTATTTGTAAGATAGTTTATTGTAAATTAAAAAGACTTACTATCGTTACAGAAAGAATTTTTAAAAGATTTTTTTTCCCCGGTTAAAAAAATCAATTAAAATTTTTGGTATAAACCAAGGTGATCCTCCGAGGAACTCTTCTCCCCCAACCCCCAGTTTTTAAGGAAAAAGTGCATCACCTGTCTATTTTTTAAAAAAAAAAAAATTTTTTAAAAAAACACCCTGCATTCCAGGTGCTTCCATTCTTTCAACATTTTAAAACAAAAAAACTGTTTTTTTATTTTTATTAAACTGATAATGTTTTTTTTTTTTTTACAATTTTTTTTTATGAAAATGACTAATCAATTTTTTTTTTCTTTGAATTCATAATTTATTATAATGAAATTTTTTTTCTTCCTTTATTATTTTTTTTTTTCCGAACTAATGTAACTGATTAAAAAAACCCTCCTTGGGAGACTTTTCATTTAAAATATACCAATAAAGAATTTAAAAAAAAATCCAATTTTTTTTTCGGGAAAATGAAAAACCAAAAAATTTGATCAGAGAAGCAGAAATACTGGGGAATAAATCAAGATGTTTGGGGGGTGAAAAATGAAGCCTTAAAAAAGGGCAGCGAAACCCTTTTACAGTGTTCGTAGCCATGAGGGTGGGGGAACTAAATTTTTTTTTTTAATTTTTTTTAAATTTTTTTAAAAAATTTTTTTTTAAAATAAAAACATTTTGGGGTAATTAAATGCCCAAAAATTATTTGAAACTTCCCATTGAATTTTTTTTATTTAAACATTTATTTTGTGTCTACTTTTTACGAGAAAATTAATTTTTTTTTTAAAAATTAAATAGAAAAGAAAAACAAAAAAACGGGGGTTCTAAACAGTTGAACTATCATATGATTTATTTTTTTTTTAAGTATGGGCCAATTGATCATGTTAATGCAATAAACATTCCTTTTAAATTTAGATTTTCTTTTTTCCCCCCTTGTTTCACTTTTTCCATTTAAATTCTTCTTTTCTTCGAATCAAATTTCTAAAATTTTTTCCCTCATTTTTTCGGACTATTTAAATTTTTTTTAATTATATTTAATATTTTTTAAAATTAAAAAAAACTTCCATTTTTATTTGTATGGTAATCGTTAAAAATTGAACATTTTTGTGCTTTGGAGCAAGTACGTGCCCCAAAAGAATCTGCTTTCTGGAACGGTACTGGAGGGGCTGGACTCCAACACTTGAGGATGGATCACCCGCCATGAGACTTCAACCCTTAAACGGTAGAAGGGGAAAAAAAAACTCTTTTAAGAGCAACTTAGAAATTCCGTAAGTCATAGAATTGGGGGTATAGGGATACAAAAAACCCCAAAAAAACCCCAAGATTTTTTTTCTCAGAAGTCTAGATAACCCAAAATACTATTTCCTTCCAAGTTTTCCTCAACTATTTCCATTTTGTTACCTCAGCAAACTTTTGAAAATCAATTCAGAACCGTCGCAAACAGGGTTTTTTCCTTTTTTTTTTATTGATTATACTGCAATCTACCTCCTCCTTCTTTGGGAAGTTTGCACAAGTATTGCTTTTGAGGAATTTTAAAAACATTGTTTTGCTGCCCCTTTTTTAAGAATGAACCCAAAAGGTTTGAGTTATTTTTCTCTAAAGTTTTTTACCACAGTATCATTAACTCTTTTTAGTAAAATAAAATTTTTCACAATAAGAGGAGTAAATTCCGAACTCATCACCACACCAATATTCAAAAAAATCATTAAAATCACAGATCCTTTTAAAAAGACTAAGTATACCAAACTTTGATACTAAAAACTATTTTTAAAACTGATAGCAGAGGAGGTCCCTTTTACTCATTTCAACCCCCAGATAAAATTTTTTGGATATTTATTCGAGGACTTTTTACCAGGGTCCAATACACCAGTGGGAATCCATCAATACATTTTTGGTATGGTATCCGACAGACTGTTGGACAGGGATCCAAAACCGAAAAATTTTGACTTTTTATGGATGAAACTGTTGTAAGGGCCAAAATCTATAATAAAATAATTTTTATAGGTGACCAAATTTTCGGGGTTTTTAAAAAAACCCCCAATAATTTGGTATTTTGAAACTTTTACCGGGGTAACACCATTGCCCCACTAAGACAAAACCAAGTTTCTAAGGGGAAAAAAAAAGAATAAATAAATTTTTTTTTGGGGAAAGAAAAATTGTCCTAAAATTACAAAAATGACAAAATTTTTTTTATTTATCAAAACTTTGAAGGGGGAAAAAAAATTCCCAAAAAAAAATTTTTTTTTTTCCCCAGATTAAGAATCCTTTTAATTTAATATGTAATTTTGGAATTGTACCAAAAATGTAAAAATTAATTTTAAACCCCCCCAAAAATTTTTTATTTATTTTGTTGTAAAGAGGTATAAAAAAATTGTTTTATTTTTAGAATTAGTGAAACAAAAGGTTAAAAAAAAAAAAAATTAATTTATCAAAATAAAAAAGGTTTTCCGCATAATTTAAATTGTTAATTTAAAAGCCAATTTAAATTTTTTTAAAGCCAAAAAAATTTTTTTAATTTTTTTAATCATAAATCATATAAAAACAAAAATTTACTAAAATAATGTTTTTTAAAAATTTTTTTTAAAAAATTAGCTTTCAAAGATCATCTCTGGAAGTAAAATTGCTTATTCAAATTTTTGTTAGTACTATAGTTGACTTTTTATATTTACATCAATATGCAATAACTGTAATAGACTTTTGTGACAAATACAATAAAAATTGAGAGAACAGTTTTACTTAGAAAACTTTGGTCCTTCTATTTGGTTAATTATTTATTATGTTTACGTAAAACGAAAATGAGCTTCAGTGTGAAACCGTTTTTGGCCAATTTCCTGAGGAGTGTCACCTCCCCTCAAGCCCATTAGGTTTAACTACTGTATTGCAGAAAACTTTTCACTTCTGCTTTCTGGTAAACTTTATATACTTTGAAAATAAAAAGCAAACAATTATAATTTCTGTAAATCTTTTCCACCTTTTGTTATGTTAAGAGGAGTTTTAAGGTGAGGTTTAAACTAAACTAAATACTACTTTATTCATTTGTTACAAATTTATATAAGGTTATTTATGGCTGTTGAAACTCTCATCACATTAAATTCACAGGATCCTGAAAAGGAAAACGGTTACCACACAAAACTAGAGCAAGATTTATCCAATCTCGTGAAGAAGCTGAGTGAAACAGAGTTGTCGATGGCTGAGCAGAAGGAGATATATGAAAGTGATAAGGAAAGTTGGCAGAATGTGAGGGCAGGTCTGCAGAATGAGGTTGATACTCTCACAGAGAAAGTAGCAGTTCTGTCTGCAGAAGTTAAAGAATACTCCGAAAATTGGAAGACACTAGAAGAAGATCCGGATACTATGAAAAGTTCACTAGCAAATGCTACGATTAGGTAACATAGTATTATGTACTTCATCCAATTGTATTATTAATTAATTTATTGTCCATAGTTCCGTACTAACCTAATACACAACTACACACTCCTGGTTATTTACCTGAAGAAGAGATCAGATTGCAGATCTCGAAACGTAGTGTTACTGATTTTTTGTTTCACTGAACGATGGCAAATGACCGGAAAAATCATGTTTCCTTCACATTACCACTTGTATTCTACAATTCATTTACTGTCTGTAAACCAACTGAACCAACCATTAGTTAAAATACCTTGTGGAATAATTGCTTTCCCAGCGAGAACTAAAGTTTAAACCCTTTAACCCAATTCCTTCTCATGAATGAAATTCTACCCCCTGTCAGTACTCACACTTCCTAAATTCCAGAAATGACAATAATATTTCCTGGTGTGCTCTTGTGGTCTGAAATTACCTCATGATAATAATGGTTCTTGCTTTTGTGGATGACAAACTCAAACACAAATGGAGAACACATCATGGCAGTTTGCCAAAATTTTAGTAATTCCTAAT
>NW_025778154.1:0-81918 GCF_021130785.1 Homalodisca vitripennis
TTACTACACTTCTATTACAAACACTTCTTTCAACCTAGCTCTTCACTAATAATATTACGAAATGTGATTTACCATATTGTTAATGGTTTGTTGGAGGTGGTGTTTCAGCACATATTGTAATCAAATTTGCCAATGTTGTGATTCATGAGTAAGTTGGAGGAAACGTTCTAATTATTAGTAAGGGGAAGCCTGAATCTGTTTTGCTCCATCATAATTTCTACAAGTGTGTACCAAACTGTGTTAATAAGAGTCTTCCGTAATTTTTACAACATAAATACAATTATTCAACAGAAATAAACTCGTCCAGAGCCAATCATAGCAATAATGTAGTAATTGTAACAATATAATATAACACTGTGGATAGAAAAATTCCTCCAGTTGTACCTTAACGTTTCAAGTTGACCTTGATGACGGTACTTTGATTAAAGATAACAGCGACGCGAGGGGCCGTTATGCTTATCTCCCGGGCAACCAAAGCCAGAGCCGAACTTATGGACCTTAATTAGTTAACCCTGGCTGAGAAAACGGGAAATATAATTCCTCGTACCGAATTGACGAACACGTGGGGTTAGATATTACTGAGGTCGTAGTAATAAATACTTGATTTACAAAGTTTACCATAAGTTTTTAAATGTGGCAGTTAAAACCTACAAGCAACACTTCTAGAAGATAAATTCTTTATTACAACGTTGCTGACAAAATAGGAGTAATAATTATATTATTTTATATTTCAGGGTTGAGCCTAATGCTTTTAAAGTTCATATTGCCTACGAACTTAATAATTCGAAAAACTTTAAAATTGACTTCCCTTCACGTCGATATCGACTCACACGCGCGGCGTCAGCATCTTGAAGTGTACAACATGAATAATGGAAGTACTCGAAGTTGTACTCATAGTTTAAGAGCACTCGTTAACTCGCTTAAAACAAAATCACGACGGTATTAGCCATTTATCGAGACAACTTATAATTGTCCGTCAGAAGGACACCACCACTATTATCTATATTAGACTTCCAAATAAAACATTACGAAAGGTAAGTTACTTTACTATTTTTACTTTATATTGCATTCAAATTAGATGTTTTGAGGGAGAAAAGATTATTTTGCGTGCTAATCCGCCAAGAATTTAGTTCAAAGAACGTCAAATCAAAATTCTGCTAACCAGTAATGAATAACAGAGCAAACATATTTGTTAATCAAGTGTAACTAAATAACGGTACAAAATTTAAAAAGATAATTTTCTCAATTATTTTATTTTCAGACATTTTCCGATTCTCTACTTGTCTCAACTATAAGAAACAAGGTTACAATTTTTTCATAATTAAGCTGGGGTATGAATATTTTGGGGGTGACTTTTTCTATAGACATTTATGTCATGAATCTAGAAATACTAATAAAATTGTATCGCTAACTTTAATTAGTAATATACAGAAAGGAAAAAGACTAAAATACTAACTTTTGGAGTTTTTGCTTTATTCATTTCTCAGTGGACGAAGTAGAGTATTGTGGAATTCCCAAAATAAAATATTGCCTACAGACTTGTATATTGCGAAAATTTGAATTACATGAGACAAATTATTTAATGATTACGTAGTATGTTCAAAGAAAGTATTTCTTCAGTTGAAGGCATCATTAAAATAATAAGCTAAAATAAATTTTCGGAAACAAACAACCTTTTTGTATCAATGTTTAGAGATATAATGCTGTATGATTAATACTCTCTTCAATGAAACTTAAGACAGTCCATATAGTTGGCTGAACGTTAGTCACGTGGTTATCACTCAGTGACTAGGAAATTTCTGTCTGTATGTCTGCCTATTTGTCTAACTGTCTATCCACACCATTCACGAGAACAAAGTGACCTAGAGTTTTGTAACTTGTACACGAATCTTCATTTAGTAATAAACAACATCGACTTCGATGATAGTGCAATTACCTCCATTGGCCGCGCGTCAGCCAACATTTTGCGTCACATACACCACTGAATGAATGGATTTTTAAACTATCTGAGTACAATGACAAGACATTTAGGATGTGACTAGGTATGATGAAATAAAATGAGCTGTAGGTTTGAACTTTTGTATTTGACCTCAGTAAGTCCTGTTACACGCCACATGTCTAGTACTCCTGCCTTGCTTTAAAACAACTCCTCTCTGTACACACTAACTAATTGTCTATGCTGTGTATTCAAAGTTTACAATTGTATTCTTGGAATAATTCTGATATGCAAAGATCTAACGGATAAACGTGTTTTTTATTGTAATAATGTAACAAGGATCCTATAAAAAACACGAAATGGATGTGTGTGAGGACAAAGCAATAAACCACTTAAAGAAAGACGGCGAACGTAAAACACGGAGGACGTGAAACAACTGAGAGCGATGTAAGAGGCAGCCCCGGGGCTACTCAGGCTTCGAGCTCGTGTTGATACAGGCGTTCCTCTGTGTTTTCTTGTTTCTTAGAATCGAATTAGTTTGTTGCTAATACAACAGTAGTAAATTAAATAAAACAGTATTAAACAATACACAGTAGTAAGAAAGTAAATAGTTTGAAAAATCTCTAAATAAATGGAAAATACTGAAGAAAAAACTCGGAATATGCAAGTATTGGGTTATAATAATAGACCAATACTGTATATTTATCTTTTTTTATTTAAGATTATTTTAAGAGAAAATTGAACTAAAGTAGCTCTCCAGTGCTTGACTTGCTTCAACAATACTTGCACTGTGAATGTTACAATATAAAGTGTTAAAACGAGTTTAATAAAGAATTATTTTGGTACACATGTATTCTTTGAGATGACAAAAACAAGATCCATTTAAACATGTATGATTTTTGGTACAATTTCGCACTTTATATAGTTCAAGTAAAACGGAACACGTTTGAAAAAAGGTTTTGTAATTAAATATAAATTTTGGAAGGTATAATTATGCAAATATAACATGCGAATAAAATTGTATTTTTAAACTCTATGGCATGTAAATTACTAAGCAAATTACATAAATCAGATTTTTTCAACTCATATTTTTTATAAACATAACATAGTTAGTATTTTAGTAACAATGGATTTAATATGGATTTAATCACCTCTAACAAGAACTTCGTAAGTGGTAATACAATCAATTTTAATTAGATATTATGTTCTAAAGTTTAAATTCAAGCTCTTTAACTTCGCTTCCTATACATAAGAAAATATAGATTCAGATTTTTTATGATGAATTGCTGAAATTTAAGGGAGGAAATTTGTGTGATTTTGAAGACAGACCCAAACAAAACTGCTGCAGACAAATCTTACAGAGGCATCTTCCGAACGAATATTATTTTCCAATCCTAAATCGACTGCTCTATTTTCATCGAAACTAAAACAACAGTTTCATGTATGTATAAGGTACTTCTGATTTAACTTTTCTAGTTTCTTACTAAAATTGTATTAATGATAAATATTTTCAATTTATTTATTAACATTCTAAATTAGATGTTCTCATTCTCAAACAACGTTTTAACACAACAGCTACACATGGCATACGAAGTAAGTCAAGAATAAATATTGATGCCATATTAAATAACATATGATTCATATTTGTAGTGATTTTCAAATTCAATATCTTTTTTTATTCTTACTTACCACTCTGGTACTGATAATAACACACTTGACCTAAATAAACCATTACAGCATCTTGACTGCGGCTAGTTTATAAAAGGCATATATTATTCCCGACTAAGAAATATAAATCGGCTATCCTGTACTAAATAAGAAATTTGGTTTTTATAAAAAGAGAACGCATAGGCTACGGAGTGATTTTAAAATTACCATTAAGCTTTGGGAAGTACTTACACATTTTCATTAATAAATAAATATTATAAGTGTTTGATAATACTTGGCTTTTAGTCCATCTTTAAAATATATTATGTCTTTTTTACTAAATTTGTAGTCCATAAATTTGAAGATTTTCACTTATGATATATTTATTACAATACATATGCTATGCTATCTATGCTATGATATGCTATAACTATCACTGTTAAAAATAATACCTTATTAATATCCAAGTAACATGATGGGTTGTTTAATAACTTTAATGTTATATTTAATAAAAAATGTCACTCTACTCATTTACTGGAATTATATTTTTTATTTGTATTGTAAGACCAACCAAAGTATCCTTATTTTATCGTAAACTTGCAATTAAGAAGCCATAACAAGATCTAGAATAATTTCATGCAGATTCAAGTTGAAGTAAATTTTCTAGAAGGCACGAGCAAGTAACTCCAGGAAAGGAAGTTGGTTTCTAAAAATGTTATCCGGGAGAACTAACAGAACATACATGTTAGTTTTATATATTGATTATATGGTAAATCAATATATAAAACTATAATCGTTTAAAAACCTACACATTTGAAAGATTTCGATAATGATTTCCTGAAACATATATTTATAATTTATTGTATGTTCATGTATGTTGTAATGTTCAACTATAATTTTCCTTTCTAAATATTGTATACTACCTATTACTAAGTATAAATACTTAAATTTTGTGTTATATTTCCAAAAACTTTGCGAGTGGGATCCTCCGAACGAGATTAAGACTTGAAAAACTTTTATTCGTTAGTGGATAAAGAATTAAGTTATGAACGTTGTTAAAAAGTTTTATAGTAGCCTCAAGGCTTGAGAACACAAGTCCATAAAACCCTCTACAAACTTGTATCGCAAAATATTGTGTTATCTTATAATGTTAGACTACACGCGTATTAAAACTTTCTATAAATAATCTTCTAAATAAATTACTATGATATGTATATTGATATATGTTACATTGACTCTAAATTCTTGAGTAACATTAATTATTTTGGTTTAAAATGCCATTGCACTGATAATATGAATTTTGAGAAAACTTTTTCGTTAGCCTAGATCTGACAAAACTAACGTATTAAAGGTGATAATATGTAAGTATATAATTCACTTACAAATACTTTATAATGGATTAAATTTTTGGAACATTTTATTCCAAAGAAGCATTAACTACATTTTAAATTATGGATGTTTTATTATTTATTGTAGTAATGTTTTGAAACGTATACTCATTGTGTAGTTTTAATTGCAAATATACATACTCTGAGTAAGATGGCGTAGCCGATTAAGCGTTTAAATGTAATCAAGAATAAAAGTGATAATAATTGTTATTAATTACTAATAATTTAATAGAAGTTTGCTAGTAAAATTTTTATTTGGGATAATTCTAAGGAGAGGCCGTTGCACAAACAATAATTAAGAGAATCGATTAAATTGAGATCGATAGTACTGTTTAAAAGTGCTACAGTTACAGACAGATTTTTTAACTTGCACTATCTCTAGAACAGTTCAAAGTCCGACGTCTTAGACCGCTTGGCCTGTGCACACTCCAAATTCATAAAACGTAGTTAAGAAACCAAAACTTTTGTCAAGCCAAGATTTGAATAAAAAAGAGCTTATTCATGTTAAATGTAAAATACCTTTGAAATGTATCCGTACTATAAACACTTTTTTATCTCTTTAAATTAAACAAAAAAACCTTTGCTTGTATTCGTGCAAAAATAAATTCTAAGTTAAAGGATTATTATATTAAAATCTTCCACGGATTTGGGCATTCTGTATTGTGTTATAGCTGTTTTAAATTGTAGTATCTTATTTCTAAGTGAATTACATCAACACCACACACGGCCCGTTGGTCATATTTTATGGCTACTCATTATTTTTGTTATGTAATAATTTTTTTGGAAAGATTACTTTTAGTTATAATTAAGGCTACTACTAGTTATTATGATTCCGAAGTATTAGCCTTAAGAATTTCCTAAGTGCATAATAAAAACCAATGAACAACACGATTACTTTTCCACAAGTAAAACAAAGTCAACATTATACGCTACGATATGGTTAGTTGGAGCAACACTGGAATTGAAACTCCAAATGAAGACAAACTCATTTCAGTACTGTGTATTACAACTATTACATGTGATTAGGAACAAAGTTTATTTGCGTAAGGTCAAGCATGGTCGCCATATTTCGCAAGTGTTGTGACGGTCCAATGCCATTCACATTTGAAGAGGTCCAGTCCATGTTCGGTGGGTTAAAACCAACCATAAAAATAATGCTGTAGAAACCATTGGAGTTAATAATCTCTTCAAGTGCACCAGAAAGCTAATGTAAGTCGCAGCGGATTTTTTGGGTGGAATATATATGCCACCTAGAAGCATTTTCACATCAGGGCACAGATGGATGGAAACAAAGGCAGCTTCCAAAGGAGTATCAGTGGGAACCTCTGAGCACTTTATGTTTTGTGATATACGAACTACAACACCACCTCCACTAGCCTTTTCACTGGTTTCAGGACTTCTATCTTTCCTGAACACCTGGTGGTTAAGAAAGCCAAGCTCACTTGTGCATATCTTGGGTGTAAGGTTAGTTTCAGTGAGTACCAAAATATCGTGCATGCAAGAAGCTACCGATTGACGAAGTTCAGTAAGTTTGGACCTCAGTCCATTGACGTTTTGATAGTAGATGTCTAGGTAAGTTGATCCGTTGGAAGGTAGTTTTTTTACTTTTTTAACAATGTGTGGAGTACCATTTATGTACTTGATGGTGAGGTCATTTCCACCGTTTTAGGCTCGGGATTTCAGGGTTTGACGGAGCCCATCGAGATACTTCCGTTCTTTGGGTGTCCTATCGTAGGAAATAGAGATCTGCTAAGCAAAGATCAGATTCTTGAAATCCCTCAGTTGAAAATCTTTTGAAGAAATCTCTTGCTTCGGCTGGCGTATTCAAGATGAGTTTGATGGGATGAGGATGCTTAGATGAGGATTTCCCAATCCGATAGAAAGTAAGTTTGTCGCAGCCGTCAGAATATTTTTAATTAGTTCTAAATCGTAAGCCTTCTTGACAGACACCTGAAGGCTTTGGCTTTCAGGAGCATTGAAAATTATAATGTTGGATTATCTAGCTGTACGATCGACCATCTCGGAGTACACTTTATCAACAGACTCCGTGGGGGTATGTTTCCTTGTTTGGGCATCTTCAAGTAGATGTTAGACATCGACTTCTACCTTACATACACGTGAATCCGACATGACCTTCGACAGTTTTTCGAGGTCATTTTTTCAGGGAAGCAATGTTTGAAATCGGCTCGATTTCGGCTTTGGTTGCTAGAGAGTCCATTTTCTTCAGAATATCTTCTAAAATGCCTGTAGAGGACGTGGGAGCTCTTCCCACATTCCTACAGTCAACTCTGTTGCAATGCCATTTCAATGATGCATCATTAGAGTAGCGCCTGTAGTTAGACGAACTCAATTTAACGCATTCAGAATGGAACCATCTGTCGCAATCATCGCACTTTATGCCTTTATCGCTTTCGGACACAACAATCATGCAGCGCGCACAAGTTAATAGGGAATTCATGGTTGATTGAAGGCCTCAAGAAAAAAGAAAACAACTTTGTCTAGGTTAGTTATAGTATGACATCTGTGTTGGTAAACAATATATGAGTGTATTAAGGACCCGAATATAAAATTCACTGTACATTTCACAAAGACAAATATCATAAAAGAATACAAGTAACTTTAAAAGGCAAATATGGTTAAATAACCTGTCATATACACATTTAGGTTATGTTTACATTCTTGTAACCAAGCACTGAAATTTGGGAATCCTTGAATTATATTTCCTTATAAAAGCAAATGACAGCCCAGCGGTTCATCGAAGAAGCTTTCTTAAAATTAAACTCAGAACAAAAACATAAATATTTGCTTTAAAACTCTTTGTCATAGATAAGGTAGAGGGGAATGGGGAGGAAGAGCTAAGATGGGGAAGAGCATTACTCAGTGCAAATGTCTCCCAACAGTTTTAAAAAACAACTTACGTGCTCATCAGTGACAGTGTAGTTTCGGATTAACACACAAGTTTCATTTTCTTTTAGAATTTTCTAACTTTGCGTCAACATTCCAAACTATATATAGTATTTTACAGTAAGATAATGGCAAGCTTCACACCAACAGTTGTTTGTTTACAGAGACAGACGCCTCTTTGAGTTTGATCTGAAATAGTTCCTGGGTGTCCTTGCAGAATTTGGTTGTTTTGTTATTGTTTAACTTTATGTTCTTGTAATCTTTCTAGTTTACTCGTTACTAGAAATTTGTTCCAGGTGATGTAGATTGTCTTAAAACGTTTGCCTTACACAATCTTGATATGGTACCTACTCATTCCATACAATATAATATGGAAGGTTGGTACATTCTGAATGTCTAAAAAGGGCTACTCATAACTTTTGTAAAGCTATAAAATAAGAAATATAATTAAATAAAATAAGATATGAAATTAGTATCGTCCATCTCAAGAAAACTAAAAGATAATAACTGTATAATATCAAAAGCCGACAAAGGGAATACAGTAGTAATTATCGACAGCCAAACATACCAAGAAAAGATTGAAACATTCATTGACAGCAACAATCTTAAAAAAAATTAAAAAAGAACCCAACCCAAGAATACACAAAACTTATAAATTCCACAATAACTAAATGCAAAAGTTTAACAAAAGCAGAGCAATACCAACTCAAAATGACAAATCCAAAAGCTCCTACACTAAAAGGTCAACCAAAGACTCATAAACCGGATATTCCAATTAGACCAGTAGTCAACTTTCGTAACGCTCCTACTTACAAGGTATGTAAATTTTTAAAAAACAAAATAAAAACCAACATGCAATTTGAAGAAAATTACAGTATATTAAATTCAAGTAATCTGGCAAATCAAATTAAAGACATTCAAATTCCATTAAACTCGTTATTCATTTCCTTTGATGTTAACAACATGTACTCGAACATTCCAAAACAAGAAACAATGCAAATTCTAAAAGATAATCTAATAAAATACAGTCAACTTGAAATGAATGAAATTGACGATATTTTATCATTGACAAAGTCTACTGTTAATCAAAATTATTTTCAATACAAAAAGGACTTTTACAAACAAGAAGATGGGTTGGCAATGGGATCTCCTCTTTCAGGCCTTCTTGCAAATATATATATGCAACATTTAGAAAACAACAAAATAATGAGTGTTACTAATCCATTTAAAGATAAAATAATTTACTGGTTTAGATATGTTGATGATATCTTATGTCTTTTCAAAGGAGATGAGAAACAAGCAGACCAGTTTTTAACATTTCCTCAATTCTATATCCCCAACAATTAAGTTTTCAAAAGAAATCCAAAAAGTCAAAATTAACTTTCTTGATATAAGCATTTCTAAACTTAATGGAAACCACTCATTTGAAATTTATAGAAAAACAACCCAAACAGATCTTCTAATACCATCAACCTCTAACCATCCATGGAAACACAAATTAGCAGCATTTCACTCAATGATAAACAGAATGTTAAATATACCAATGAGTGATGAAAATAAAACTAAGGAAATGGAAATCATAAAATATCTAGCTGTCAAAAATGGATATCAACCCCATATTGTAGACAAAATGATTCAGAAAAAAACAAGAAAAATCAATAAAACCAATACAATACGGCCTAATCCTAATAATAATGAAATTCAGAAATATATATGTGTACCTTTCAATACTAAAATAAACAAAGCTGTTCGAAAAACCTTTCAAAATTCAAAATTTTCCATCAGTTACCAAACAAGAAATAATACGTTTAAACTAATTGAAAACAAAATAAGCCAAAAAGATGACAAACAAGATTTATACAAACAATGTGGAGTATACAAAATTAACTGTAGTGACTGTGAAAGCTACTATATTGGACAAACTGGCAGAAATTTTAATAAAAGGTTTAAAGAACATATACAAGCTTTGAAAACAAACAACATTTCTACAATAAAATCAAATTTCGCTGAACATTTATTAGAAACTGGACATAACTACAAAAATATTGAAAAGAACATGGAAATTTTGGATATCGAAAGGAAAGGAGAAAAATTAAAACACTAAAGAAGAATTACACATTTATCTAAATTATAAAAAAGATCCTCACAACATATTAAATAGCAATTTAAAAAATAAAACAAATCCTATCTTTGAAAAAATATCAAACACAGAATCTTAATCAAAATTACAACTGTGTCATATAAGTTTAACATCTGTTTAAATAGTCGACAGGTGTATATTTATTTGTTTTGTTTATAATTTAATTAGAGGTTAATGTTCACACTGAAGATGGTTTATACCGAAACACGTGTCTGAAATAAAAGAATTTAAAAGGGTTTTAGTTTACGATTTATTATTCTAAGAAATATAATATAAAATATTAGACGTTGGAGAATGGCACCAATGTTGTAGGGAATTTGGGATTTGTGGAAGTCAACAATAACGATCTCACATCACTAGAGCTTGTGAAAAGAACATGAAATTCTGTATCAATACGGATTCGGCATAGATAACGTTATAAAAATAGAACCCAACGTTTCGAGGATGGGATTCTATCCTCGTCTGCAGGTATAAGAAGCCCTAAGGTATTCTTTTTTGACAATAGGAACAGGATCCTACAGTACATCTTGCCGGCCAAATTTGGTTTCACCCCATTTTGGACATTGACCAGACACGAATCACCATCTTTTACTTAACCGTTTAGTTACCGTTAGTAAGTATTCTTTAGGTTACAGTTTTTTCAAGTTGAGCAAATTGGAATTAAAATACATTTGGAGGAAGAACAGTAACGCAGAGTAACGCTCATTGGGGACGATTTATATATTTTAATTATTTAAGCATTCAGATTGTAATCGATCCTGACAACAGTTTCAAATTAAAATATCCTTTCCAGTGCGAAAAGAAGAACGAGCTTTAATGTATAATGATTTCCATGTCTCTGGCTCGGGCGTGTGGGAATTTTATTAAAATAAGCATATAGGTGGTACCTTTGTGTACTCACTTTGTAAAGATGTTAACAGCAGGTTTAGAATATAAACTTAATAAAAATTTGTGTTAAAGAAATACATGTTGCCGCACCAGTGACAGGCCAGCTCGTCATGCAGGAATTTGATGAAAGAAATCGCATCTCGAATTAGGATTTTTATAATTTTTACAGTGAAAAAACAATTTTTGGCCAAACCAAGCGACATGCCAGTCTGTCCATGTCAGGACTTCTTCACTAATTTACAAATTCTGAACTAATTTGCATATAGTATAAACGTTTACTCATAGCACAGTAAAAAGTAATTAACAAATGTAGAATAGTTAAGACAAACAACATGCTTGTTCGGTCATGATGGACTTTTATAAAAAACACTTTATCCTTTTACCGGTTGTTTTATGATTGGTGAGAATTTAGAAAAGGTCCCGCGAAAATATGCCACAAAACGAAATGTCTATTAAACGGATACTTTAAAAACCTCAAATGACCAACCTTGGCAGGGATTGGGACTGCCTGTACTTAAAACAGTAGCCGTGCATTCATCACTGTTACCAGAACCAACAGCAATGGCTGCAGTGACACTGTTATGCGCACCCAGGTTAGGGCATTACATGGTACTAGGGCCAGTCCTTGGGCAGGTTGTCACCCTTCTACCATGTAATACCCCCCTCCCTTATTAGGTTGGAGAATTAGAATATCTCGGTCTACGTCACGTGTGCTGCTATCTACCGCAGACTATATACATCTACACGAAAAGATCCGTAAAAAATATTCATTGTGAATTATGGAACTTTATGGCATAAATACTTTATAACAGCGTTTTTTATTTTCAGATTATAGATTTTTTTAATTATTGAGTAGTCCGCGCACATTTACGCTAGAAAATAGGTTTTATATAAAAAAATCCGGTTGAGATTACACGAAAACTGATTTGATTCTCGGTTACAATTTAAATAATATAAATAAAGACGCTACGCCGTATGATTTTTTAGGTTTTTGTCTTGTAAGTGTAGTAGAATTGTACCGAATCTTTCAAGTGCACAATGTGCTGACTTGAGGGATGTATGAAATATTATTGTAAATACGTTTAATGTTATATTAGGATACCGACCTTTAAGAAAATTAATACAAGTCACAACGGTTGAAGGCGACGAAATACTGAAATAATTCTAAATTTTGTTTCTATAGAAACACTTTTGAACAATGCAGTTCATTGATTGACTAACGTGATGGGTGTTTCATTGCGGAACTTTTCAACCACACATTACGTAACAAAAAAAAGCAATAACCGTATCCTTGAAGATTCTTGCTACGCTACTACATTTGCGGCAATGAAGCGTAAAATTCAGATTCTCTAATGTCTTTTAGAACTTGCAGCCGCTTTTTTTAGAAAAAAAACGTTACGTTACCGTAGACGATTTATACGGCGTAAATGATGATTCCATACAGCGATTCTGTATAATTATGAATGTAATTGCGAAATTCAAATTATATTAATGTTAGCGTTAGACCGTAGGGAATTATTTTTGTAAGTTGATCTTATGAAATAAAGTTTATTCATGGAACTGCCTTAAGTTTATAAATTCTACTGAATAAAAAACTTTCACACCTTAATACGCAATATTTTCCAAATTGTATTAAAATTTGGTTAATATTTGTTCAAAGCTGTGAATGAAATACTAATAGTAAGTTATAAAATCTGCGACAGATTGGATCTCCTTCATAAGGGTTCACGACCGAATTGTTTTGTTATTAACGATCAGTACCTTTTCACTCGAAGAAAAGGGTAGATTTCAATCCTCGAAACGAAGTGTGTTATACTTTGTGTAAAATTTAATGATGGCAAATGTCCAATATCCTGTTATCCTTTTCAATCATCCATCGTCAATACAAAACTTTAAACAAAGTTTTCTTTACTTTAAAATGAGACATTTTGGAAAACACTATGACCTACGGCAAGGGTGTGCAATGGTTAATATTCAGCATAGTTTTCGTGGAATGAAAAAAGTGGCCAACTAGTACATATGGCTCCCTTATTTTATTTTATTTTTATTTTTATTTTATTTTATTTCCAACGGATGAACCATTACAAAAGCGAGCATAATAATTTATAATTATAGTAATAAGTTAGCAACAATGACTAACACAAAACTAAAAAACTAAATCCAGGCAATAAGGCACTTATGGGTATGGCCCCCTAAAGGCACCATCATAAACCAAACACGAGCACAGGTGTGCGTGCGCGTCCGCGTTTGTGCGCGTGTGTGTTTTGAAATTCATAGTTTAAAGGTCAAGCACTGAGAATCACATAGAGCTCACTTGAAGGAAGCCAAGAAAGCGCAAAAAAAGTCCATGTGTTCTGGTAGCAAGCATCCATGTCTCTGCATCCTAATCACAGGACTGTTGGCTGCATAGGAAGTTGTCACCGAAGTTCTTGCAAAAAGGACTCTAGATCTTGTGCCAGTGGGAATTTGGAAATTTATTTTCTGTAGCAGGTCTGGACAATCGATGATTCCGTTAACCACCTTGTGCAAGAAGAGAACGTCGTGGATGAAGCGTCTTGTTTCAAGTGAAGGTAAGTTAAAATAAGACGAAATCTCTTGTACTGGGACATCCAGATACCTAAATCCAAGGCGCACTCCCACAATTCTCAGGAACCTCCTCTGCACCCTCTCAATGCTATCCCTCAAGTACAACTTGTGAGGGGACGCAACAATATTCAAGGTGTGGTCTTATCAAGCAGCAATACAGCGTCCTCAAAGACGGGCAGGTCGGAGAAAGGCTTAGAAACTCTGAAGAGAAGACCAAGAATTTTGAGGGCTCTGCTGCATGTGGTCATAACGTGTTGCTCCCAACTTTGATTGGTGGTAAATATAACACCAAGATCCTTGGTTTCACTAACCCTGACCAATGATGTATCCGTGATTGAATAATCAAATATGATTGGGTTCATGGTGCGTTGAAAAGTAATAGAGGTGCATTTGTTGATATTGAAAGACATTTTGTTCGTACTACACCAACGGACAACCAAGTTGATGTCCTTCTGCAGCAGAGCCGCATCATGATCGGTAGAACTCTTCATGAATAATTTTATATCGTCGGCAAAGAGCAGGTGGTTGCATTTGAGGGCATTAAACGACATCATTAATGTATAGGTTGAACATGATGGGGCCTAGGTGAGAACCCTGTGGGACGCCAGATGAAGCTGGAAAGCTGTGGGACAAGGTATTTTTTGTATCTAACCTGAAGCATGCGCCCACGCAGGTAACTGTCAAACCAGTTTAGAAAGAGGTCCTGTGAAGCCATAAGCCTCAAGTTTGCGGATAAAAATGGAGTGGCATACCCTGTCGAAAGCCTTTGAGAAGTCCAGCTCTATTGAGTCCACCTGCTGTCTTTGTGCAAAAGCCTCTATGATGTAGGTTTGAAACTGTACGAGGTTAGTGGTTGTTGATTTGTTAGACAGGAACCCGTGCTGACTTGGATTGTAGCATATTTCTGACTTGGAAAATAATCTTATTCAGGACAAGTCTCTCAAATACCTTTGCCAAGAATTGGTAATATTGTTATGGGTCTATAATTTCTTATGTCACTGGAAGAGCCGTTTTTGTGAATGGGCACTATATGGCCTATTTTGAAGATCTCAGGGAAAACTCCGCAGGATAGAGATTTTATTGTATAAATTGGTGAGAGGTTGAACAATCAGTTTTGCCCAGTGTTTTAATTACGGATGTAGGAATTGAGTCTGAACCTGGGCCCTTGGTGACGTCGAGACTGTTGAGAACCTGCAATACATCCTCGGTAGAATACACTGACGCAAAAAAGCCAGCAAACATATTTGCTATGAGATTATTGGATTGAGACGAGTTGCCATCAAGGTGCATGGTAAGTCGCAGTGCAGGTGGTATTTACTTTCTTCAGATAACTCCAGAAAGCCTTAGTGTTTTCATTGATTGAGCTCTGCACCTTGTTGATGTATTGGTCAAAACAGGTTGCTGATAGGGTCTTGCATTGTGCTCTAACTATGGCTAACCGAGTATAACTAGACTGAGATAAAGAAGTTTTATACCGTTTATGTAGGACTTTCTTTTGAATGGTAAGATGAATGAGCTTCTTGGAGAACCATGCTGGAAAGACTGATCCACCGGACTTTGTGATAGGAGTTTCTCAATACACTCTCCGATATGGTGTCAACAAAACGCCTTGAAAGCTACATTTATGTCTTCATGGCAGGTGAGTGACGATTTCCCAGTCCAAGTCCTGTAGCTCTTGCAGGACCTTCACATTGTCACAAGCGTCTCACATTAGTGTGGTAAGTGACATTTGGACGAGACAAACGTTGGCAGTGACGTTTTTAAAGACAGTGAAGGATGATGGTCGTCCTCAGGAAGTACTGGATCAGGATCACGACAGGTCGCAATATCTTGATAAGAGGAGAACACAAGGTCACTTATTACATCTGATTATACTATTATTGGTACTGAAATTGCTTGAGTGGAAGAGCAATTCCCAGGTAATTTTTCCAACCGTACTTTTAGTCAAAGTATTATTACGAATTACTTTTAAGTTAGAATGACTGTCGTAAAATGTGGTTATTAAGTCTTTGGTTCTAACTGAATCATCCCCGATGAAATATCAGCATTTAAAATTTAAACTTTGTACAATGCGAATTGAGGGAGGTATAATGTTACTCCTTACTGCAAATAAGTCGATTTAAACTCGGGTTGAAACACAGATAACATAAATTTATATTACCAAGCTTCTTGCTGTGGTTTTTATTAGATAAGCGCTAACGTAGTCTGACACTTCTAGGTCTGCCTGTCTGTCCATACGGTATCTCGAGAACACAAAGATGTTATAGACTTGAAATTGTACATAAATCTTCATTTATATATTCAAGGAAAATTACATTTGAGAATAAGGCATGTGACTCAATGGCATTTGTGCGTTAGCAAACATTGGTTTCATAATAACCCTGATAACTATGGTAACCAACGAGCAAGACGCAAAATAAACAAATGTGTGAACACAGCCATTATGACATATGACCTATTTATACATAATAGTCTAACGAAATGAGGTACAGACCACGTGGTGAGGTAATGGTTCAAGTTCAGTGAAGCTATATGTCACTGAATAAAATTTAATATTGGGCATAATTTGAACTTTACATATTGGTCTTATAGAACTCTATGCTGGCAACAAGAAAATCACATAATATAGATTTTTAAACAAAGTGAGTTTAATTCTATGACAATTTAATATATGTCATAGCAAAAAAAGTTGTAGCAACACATAAAACATTGTGCCCCGCATCGAAATAGATTAAGAAATCATCCGGAGTGATTTTGCGTAAGTCAATACCACAAGTTACTAGTATTAATAACAAACTAAACACAACATTAATTATTATTAATTGAACTACAGAATACAAGTCATAATAGGTCTACATTCGCCGAATAACTACCTATGTTTGACCAGAGGACAATAGCAAATAGCAATCGTCACGGCAGAAAAAGATGGCATTTATTAAGTGCATGTTTTATTTAGGGAAGTTGACAAACAAAATTGTAGTTGTGATTCCTTACTTACGCGTCACAACGTGTATGATTATTTTATTTTAACCTAGTTTTTAATTATGTGTTAGGTTAGTTATTTATCTGAATAAGAGATCATATTGCAGATATCGAAACGTTGTGTTACTGATTGTTTGTATCATTGAACGATGGAAAATATCCGGAATAATATTGTTTCCTTCACAAATCAATAGTTCTGATTTTATGTTATACATTTTATTTCAGTTCTTAGCAGAAGGAAAATTTGTTTTGATTTTAAAATTTTTTCTTTAATAATATAATTGTGAGAATTATCAAATATTTTATTGCATTATTGAAAGGTGTGAAGTGGACTCTTGAGCAATGCAGGTTGACATTGTATGGAACGGCGCAGTGGGTGTTTAACTTGGCTCTCTCATACGGCTGTTGTTGGAAGTTTAACTTTCAATCATTTAGAACAGTGTTTAATGTGTTTGTCCTACACTGCACAAACACTTACATTATCTGAGTTAGGATAGGTGTGAAGTGACTCTCGAGCATTGTCAGTGTATTTCAGGTTGACATTGTACGGCATGGCGCCGTGGGTGTTTAACTTGGTTCTCTCATACGGCTGTTGTTGGAAGTTTAACTTTCAATCATGTAGAAACAGTGTTTCATGTGTTTTTCCTACACTGCACAAACACTTACATTATCTGAGTTAGGATAGGTGTGAAGTGACTCTCGAGCATTGCCAGTGTATTACAGGTTGACATTGTACGGCATGGCGCCGTGGATGTTTAACTTGGCTCTCTTATACGGCTGTTGTTGGAAGTGTAACTTTCAATCATGTAGAACAGTGTTTCATGTGTTTGTCCTACACTGCACAAACACTTACATTATCTGAGTTAGTTACTATCTGTCTGTCTATCTGCATGATATCTCGAAAAGTTGAACTGACATAGACTTGAAATTGTGAATTAAATCAATTTTTCTTTGAGGGTAGTAGAATGAATAGTATTGTGCGTCAATTTATATTTCTAAAATGAGTTATAGATTACAAATGTTGAGTTTCACATCACCAAAGCCTGTTTCCGAACTTTTATTTCTACAAGAATGAATAGTATTGTGCGTCAATTTATATTTCTAAAATGAGCTATAGATTACAAATGTTGAGTTTCACCTCACCAAAGCCTGTTTCCGAACTTTTATTTCTACAAGAATGAATAGTATTGTGCGTCAATTTATATTTCTAAAATGAGCTATAGATTACAAATGTTGAGTTTCACCTCACCAAGGCCTGTTTCCGAACTTTTATTTCTACAAGAATGAATAGTATTGTGCGTCAATTTGTATTTCTAAAATGAGCTATAGATTACAAATGTTGAGTTTCACCTCATAAAAGCCTGTTTCCGGTGTGTAGCGTATTTCTATTTTATATAGTAAAATGTCTATCAAGTTTATTTCCACATCAATAATAAGTAAGAGTGTATAAGTTTTTAAATGCTGGCCTCCAGTAAGCTATCACACTTCCATTGGACTTTCTGAACTCAAAATCATTAGCATTCTTTCTTTGACCAAGTGGAAACTGTTAACAAATGTTCAAGTCTTTTTGACCTTCATATCAAGAGTTGACGAACAGACTGGCAGAGTTTAAACAGACGGATTGCAACTTGACATTTTATCGCTAAAAAGTTTTACATTTATGAATTAGACAAATAAGTTCCAAACCTATGTTTCTAGGAGCACTATATATTTTATCATCTAAACGTAGGGACGTACTGACAGACGAGTAGACGTCGAAGTTACCGCTTCAATAAAATCTGTCAAGTCGTTAATATTGTAATCAATTAATTAAATTTTTTTAGTACAATCTACTTCAAGGCCTTATCCTGCCCGTCTGCATGGGCCACTGGCCTTTGCGAGGATCTTTGTTTAAACAGAGTAAGGGAAAGAGTTGATACAGTACAAGGTCGGTGGTACTGATAAAATGTTCAATGTCAAAGAAAAGGACTCTCCGTGACAAAGGAAGAGGTTTCTTGACTTGGTTGTCTAAAAGAGCCTAAGGGCAGTCTGTCCATAACTGTCCCTTTGTACCACAAAACTTGCAGAAAGGCCTACCTAGAGACTTGAAAATTGGAACGTAGGTTTGAGTAAGTAATCTTTCCATTTGGGGTCTTAGAGTCTTAGGGCATACATGATATGATGCAATAACTCTTTCGTCATATTCTTTTCAACTCTTTGGTACTCCGCTGTATCAGTTTATCAAATACCCTTAATTGGTGATACTGATTCAGAGAACAATTTTTTTTAACGGCGCACTTATATACGTGCTGTTGCATATTCAATGGACCGGACTACAACCTGTTTGTATTATTACAGCTTCACGGTTATAACAACCCCTAAAACATTAATTAAGGACCTTATTTAATGACATTACAAAGCATTCATTTCAGTAATGGTATATGTCGGTTACAACTAGCCATGATCAATAAAAACTTTTTACAAGCATGGTTTCAAATTTTAGTTCAGTGTAATTTTTCCTGGGTGGATTGAAATACTCAAAATACCTAATCCCAATCAGGTTTTAGCCCTTCGAATAAAATTTAAAATTATTTCATTACATATTGTAATACCCTCATGATATTCTACTGAAACTATTTTTACAATTACATCTTATACCTGAGATAAAAAAAGCATTTAAATGTTGTAATATGATGAAAACTTGAGAAATAGAAAAATAAATTTATACATTACGCTAATTTAATTTGAAATAAATATATGCAGTCAAAGAAAAAATACATTGTCTTAGGTAGCTGTTATATTACAATTTTATAGCTAAGAACCACAAAATAAGCTGTATTAAATGATGCAACACTTAATATTAATTTATTCCCTGTTATTCTATTCACCTTCCATATTCAGTAGGTACACAATACTTTGTTATTAGTATAGTTCACAACGGTTTTATGAAAACACGAGAAGCTTCAGGTTATTAGTTTTCCGTCTATGAGTTAACCTTTACGTCTCTTTTATTTCTGCTCGAGAAAATAAAACGTTAAAAGTTGCCCGTGGTTTGAAACAGGTTATAAACATCTGGTTATAAAATGCTATTTAATTCATACTAGAGTATTTCATTGGAGTTATATGTCATTTTATATACCAATTGTATTTGAAATAGGTTTTAATTTAGTACTTTACACTGAATATTGGTTATAAAATGCTATTTAATTCATACTAGAGTATTTCATTGGAGTTATATGTCATTTTTATATACCAATTGTATTTGAAATAGGTTTTAATTTAGTACTTTACACTGAATATTGCTCTACACATCAAGGGCAAAAAATAAACGATTTTTAACATTTTTGATATTTCTGGAATAGGAATACTTTTATACACTGTAAATATTGGATAGCTTAAAGGATTTATAACAAATCGAAACATAAATGTCCTTAGTTTACCCTCTAATACACAAACAATTTTATTGAGCATCTGCTATTATGGTATTTTTCTATTAACATGTTTGGTATTAATAATATGCATTCCTGATTCCTCGACCATTGTAGGAATTAAGGGTATGGTGTTCGTTAATATCTTTGACTCTTATGGCTTTTAACTGCTTCAAAAATTGAAAAGAATGTATCTTTTGTAAGGTATGTGGAGCTAAAACATAAGTCCATAATTTTTAGGGTTTCAAAGATGATTCTTATCACTTACTTTACCTATTATATAGTTTTTTTATTATTTATTATAACAGAGCATAAGGTTTTATTTAGATAACCCTTACCAGTAAATTTGGAATTCAATAAAGTTTTAAAAATTATGGTTTGTGGAAAATTCACTACAGAAGTTGATGTAGGAAGAAAATGAATGTTTTGGCTGCACTTAGTGGAATGTGACATGGAAATAAATTCAAAATTCACATTAAATACTTATTTTAAGTGTTATTTTGTGGAATTGGACGAAGTACCTATTTTCATTGCTATATTTTTTCATCAAAGTAATATATATTCTTACCAATGTACCTTTTTAAAAAGAATATACTGATGAAAGAAAGCAAATTTACTTCAACATTGTATATTAGGTTTTGACCATTAAATTGGCACAATGATATTTCAAGTCCTAAATTAGAAAACAGATAACATCAATCAATTTCACAAGTAGATTGACACAATGAACGCGAACTCTGACAACAAACGCAAGGACTGACAAGTGACAGTCTCGCGTTTAAATTTCCCAGCAGATCAACTCACACATGGGTTGCTAGATTCCTATTGGTCAGATTACAGTGTATTATATTCAATTTCCTAGGAAAAAATAGAAGAATACAACAATAAACATGCAACAGTATTTTGATTGCATCATTACACTGTTCAGCGTGTAACTCAAACTCTATATATTGTACGTTATTTTTTGCGAACTTTATAAAAATCCATCCTACCCTAAACCTAATTAATTTTAATCTACTTCAAATAACGAAGGAAAATCAATTTTAAATTTAAATATAACTGACCAGCAACCCATATCAAAAATATTAAAAACTTCCAAGGTAAAGTAGGAGCGGTAGTTTTCAAAAACTAAATGGTTTCATTTTGTTTTATTATCTTATGCTATGACTGGAATAACTACACAAACCATAAAATAACATATATTTTGGTTTTTATGTAAACAAAACATGTATTTATTTTTTAAACCATCATGTATGAAATGCTTATATAATGGTAAAAGACATATCGGCTTGTAGCTACAGGAATAAAAGAGACCTTAGGCTTAATCTAGTGTGTGAGATAACACTTGCAAGCACTAGAGTTGTGTAGCCTGAGTTGCACAGTGTTTGAAGTGGCAGGCGAGAGTCCGCAAGTTGATCGTGTTAGCTCAGTTGTCAAGAGGTGGATCCGTTATCGAGATGTTCTGCTTCTTGTGAATTTTGCAAGATGCCTCAAGACACACGTTTCGAAGATAGAAATACAGCTATTTAATTTTTTGGATTTGATCTTTTAGGTTAATCGGGTTTTTAGAATTAGAAGATTGTTTTTATTACTCTGTGTAACGTCCTAAAGCATTGGAATCCCTTTAATCACATGAGGCGTCGAGTTTTTTTGTCTCAGTCCAGATGTCTAAGAAAGCCCAGTGACTCCTACGTTCAATCTATGACTTAACCATGCATTCACTTAATGATTGTCTTGAATGAATCTGGTAAGTAAACGCTTCTTTTCTAAGTCATGCAGATAGAACCATAATGCCATATACAATGCTAAATCAATTCCATTAGTGAAAAAGTATTTAAGGTAAGGTACTACTATTTTTCTAAATCATTAGACTCCAATGGGGTGCCGTAGGCCAAGCAGTTATTCACTAAAAACATCTATCACAAAGACTTTGTTTAGGCAGCGAAGGGCAGTGAAAATAAAAACCACGAAAAGCCTCAGGAAAGATTATAGTTCCAGTAAACGATTGAAATAGGAACAATACCCAGAGGAGGTGATCTTTTACTTAAAATCTTTATTGGAAAGACATTGGCCTTATTAATTTATTGGGCGGATAGTGGAGGCTCTTTAAATCAGCAACTCTGGAAAATTTTCACCTCTTTTCTTCCGAAGTTACCTTTATCAGACTTTAGCTTGAAAGGAGGAGTTGAAATTATTAAGGATATTTTCCCAATTTAATCTCGGTGACAACTATGGCTTCCCATAGGTGTAATTGCTACCATTTATTATGTTAGTTCGATTAAAACTTTGTAAGCTGTTCACTACTTAGATTTTACAACTTAAATTTTGAACCTTGGCAGGTCACAAACGTAATAAAATTAATTTTATTCAGGCACTTTAGCATTTTATACATTCAGGTGCTGCATTAGGCGAAAGGTGGAATGGACCTGACCTCAACATATATATTTATTCAAACCTTCGCATCATGGCTAAGTTATGTATGGAAAACTCGGTTGCTCCATCGTAATTTGAGATCAAGTCTAACATATTCAGTAGACTCAACTGTGCACCTGAGGAAAGAATGAGAACGCATCTTCATACAGATTACGTTTTCTTAGTGTAGGTTTCTCTGATGTCAAAACGTGGCAAATAGTTCGTTTAGACCTTCTTCGTTACCAACTTTTTAGGATTTTTCAGAGCAACAAGACTCCAGATTCCAAGAGTAAAGCCTGTGAAAGCGCCAGATTTCCGACGTTGCAATAAGCGGAAGTTAAAAAGGAACTCAAACCAACATTCGTAATGAGTTGTTGGTATAATGTCCTTCCTACTCCATGGTTGAGGACAGCGTTTAACTCAGGAAAGTCACTCCCTGAATGTTCGTGATGAATCCGTATGATTGATATGTTAAATAGGAACTTAAAAATATATGTTTTCCATAAGTATGTGTTAGTTATATGTTTTAAGTTGTGTGTTGGCCACAAATATGTTCTGGCAGTGAAGGTGTCCGAAACGCAAAGAGGCACGAAGCGTCAAACATTTTAAAACATAAAACCAATTTTTCAAGGTATGAAAAGTGAAACGCGTAATTAATTTGTCTGTGGCTATGGATATGACAGGAAATTAAAATGCTCGCACAAAACAACAAAGAAACAAAACACACAATAAGATTACCAGTACAAATTGGCCAGCCTCCAAGCATTCATCAACAATTTAAGTGAGAAAGTAATGAAAACTGTACAGCTCTTTCTCATATAAAATTATTGTGGATAACAACCCGTTACTGGTAGAGAACTATCGGATATTTTACAGGAGATGATTAGCCGTTCCATTCAACACGTTGATTGCAATGCCTGAGGGAATGAGCCATCACAGAGATATAACTGTTCAGTCGCACGTCCATCAACCATCAACACAAAGCTGATGATATTGGTCCATTTTGGTAGAGGAAACTGTTTGAGTATCAATCAGTCCGGTGTACTAAACAAAAACTCATGAATATTAAGGATATGTTTACTGCTGTAATGATATTTGTTTGTGACGCTGTGATATCTATCTACTTTTATGTGTAACATTGCTAATTAAATACAAATGGTTATTTTATATAATGGTACTTATTCCATGAGATCAGGGGGTTCCTCGAAAGAAATAGAAACAGAGATTTATTACACGTTGTAAAAAACTTTAAGAAGAAATACGCGCTATAATTGTTTTGTTACCGTAATGAGATGATAGCGTATTATACACATTAGTAGAACCAACGTGATCACCTTAGTTTAATTTTAAGTGTATGATTTTCCACTAGGGGTCATATCGACCACGGTAATTCTTTGACGAATATATTTTGGGGGGGGATGATGCGATTGAGGGGGTGGGAGAGAGAGATGGGAAGGGTGAAAGGGGGAGAGGGGAAAGAGAGAGAACTTTATATTTATATAACTATATTTTACTATTGCTAATGAAATAAAAATGGCTTACATGTACTTATTTCATTACCTGTGGTAGTTCTTCGAAGAAACAATGATAATTATTTACAACAAATTGTCCAAAAAAACCCCGGTTTATTCGATTACAGAGCTTATGTAATCCAAAATAACTTGTAGTTGTACATAACTAATTTCTTTTAGAAACATAATAACTTTAATAACAATTAACTAGATACTTTAGAAAAATGTCCAAAAGTCCACAGGTAATCTTTCAAATAAGTTAACATAATAAGGAGAGACATCATCCTACTTGTCGTGGGCATCTTCTCCTTTTCACACGAAGTTCCTCAACAATTCTCAATATTCCTAAGTATTAATACAATACAATCCTTATTTAAATTAGTAAAGATAGGATAAAATGTTCCTTCTTATATTCATCCTTTAAAATACTTCAATATGCAAGTTTAGCGCACATTTAGGGGTCAAAGCACCATAAATCTTAAAGAAATCAACTTAATGGAGTATATATACACAGATATATGCAAATATTGTACAATAAATACATGTATAATGGCGGTTTAATTCAGACTCGGCAACTGGCTCGGCTCTGGAAGCTGTAAAAAGAATCCAATTTCATTGTAAAAGCCAATATGGAAATTTCCTCATTAGAAGTGTTGAAATAATCGTTGAACGTGACTTAGCTGTGTTCTCTTTCGTTTGTGGTTATAGTTATTGATCGTACTGAAACAATGGTATTATGGTTAACCTATCTATGGATCGACAACCAAACTAGCCAACCTGATTATGTACTCGTAGGAGTCTCAAACTGTTTGGATTACTTACATAGTTATGTAATATAACCGCAGAAATAATTCTAAATGTTAAAATACTGAAGGACCTATACAACATTATTATTTAGGCTATATGCAGTGTGTTCTAAATCATATATTCACTGATGGGATCTTGGAAACTAAAAGAGGTTCAGCAAAGATTAAATGGACAAAATAGATATTTCCACTAAACCCAAAATGTTTTAAGATATAATATAACACAGAAATATCATAGAGTGCTTTGCGTTTAAATTTATCTGAATCAGAGCAACAAAATATAAAATGTATTAGGGACAAACGCAACCGCATCAATAACTACCCATAAAGGGCAACAGTAACATGTAATTGTTTTGACTAGTTAGATTTAGTGGGTAATCAAAAAATTCGTTCATAAGGTTTCTTTGAAATTAATGAAGCCGATTTATACGTGTTCGAGTTCGTGTGTGATAAAAGATTCATACACATAATACAAGTATTAAAGAATAGAGTGACTAAAACTAATGCAAGTGTAATTGTGTAAAGGATAACGACGTTTTGTACTCAGAAATGTATCAATTACTCAGTGAATTTTAAATTTCAGGTAACGTAGCCTAATGCGCTATCCAGCCCAAAACAGATTGCAATGCCGTAGGGAATAGTTATCAGAGACATATAACCGCTTCCTCCCATGCCTATAAACCAACAAAGCACCGATATTAGTCTATCACGGCTACAGCTCGCCTGAGAGTTCGCGAACGGTTTCAAATAATCCTGATATAAAAAAATACTACGAAATATGACAACCAATGTTGTACTGTCATCCTTTTACTCTCTATATATTTCTTACTACCTTATGTGTAATTTTCGCTGCTCATAAAGTTTCACTATCTAAAAAAGACTCTTATGCAGATAATAGAAGTAAATCACGACCCTAGCTAAATCCTGTAAAAATGATTATACTTGGATGGGGTAAATTTTCTTCAGTAATTATTTCAGATTGAGAAAATAAATTTTTTATTATAAAATTTGTTATTTTATAGCTACTTCAGGTAACTGGTCTAAAACATAAAAAATTCAATCCAAGAAGAATAAAGGAATTTTGAAAATAAAGCAGCTAAATATTAAATTTTGAAATATTTGCTGCATGTATATCTCTTTCACCCTTAGTGGAAGATTTAGAGACTAACAAATGTTTTTATTGATTACCTAACTTAAAAAAATGTTTTGTTAAAATATATTTTAAGATATGTTATATGTAGGTAACAATGTATTTGCCAGTCCCTCTGGTTTAGGCCTACTTTTGAAGTATACACTGTAAAATGTTCATATCCTTATAATAAACTTTGTCCTGATTATAAGATGTTCCAATAATCAGTTTCAAATTCTTAACACCCATTATGGAATAATTTTAAAACAATTACTCAAAATGGCATCATAGAAAGCCTTGATCAAAAAATCAACAGAAATCGATTGCACCACCCTAAAGAAGACACAGTTTAGACCGTAACTGAAATATACTTCAGAATGGAAATATAGAGTTTTAAATTATATATGTAATATAAAAGGAGAAACCTTAACCTAATGGATAACTAACTTAATATTAATATTTCTACTTATAATGAAACTTTCTATCGAGAAAAGTTATAAAAATGTATGAATATTTAATTTGGCAATTTTTTCATCGTATATTTAGGTTAATAATTATTTTGAAGGAGTAGTATTTCACATTTATTAACGGACGTCCAGTGGGAATGTTGAATTTAGCTGAGGTCTGACGATACCAAAGACTTGACTCCTGGAATATGGAGTCAATTTTAGTCTGAAAAGTTAAAAAATATCGAATTTTGTAGTATAAAAGTTTCTGATATCAAAATTATGTACGCAGTTTGTTTTTTAACTTCGTGGTTACCGAAGTAGCTTTATTCCCTGTAATAGCGCCTAATTAAATAACTTTATAAGTTACACAATCTGCCCTGGTTTTCTAAAATAATCTTTAAAAGTTATAAATATCGATAAGACCATTATAGTTGTCAGAATATAGGCGAAAAGTCCATGATTTTTGCATTGAGTTTGTGTTGTTTAATAAATGGAGAAGGAGAGCAAATGGCACATAAAATAATTAACAGACTTTAGAGTAACAGATAAATACAGATAATAAATTTTATTCGTAGAAAGTTACTTGTCACCTATGAATTAATAATAAATCTATAAGAAATTATGATTGTAACAACATGGTAAGGGTTGAGTGAACGGTTGCTATGAGAATGACTGAGTGGTGAAAAACAGCTTATACATCACGAGTGAATGGATGTCAGAAATGAGAGATTAGTAAAGATAACCTTTTGAAACACGATTATCGTTGCAGATTTGAAGGTACCCTGTATTGTTGGTAGTTTCTTGCTTTTATCTTGCATGCATAAAGATTGATCTTACTCTAACTCCATAACAAAGAGGGATCGAACTGCTGTCGATGGAAGTGATGGACTAGAGACTGATAGATAATATATAATCTTAACTGGCATGAACTGATTTTGAAACGGTAAAATCACACCCATAAACAACAAAATACAAATTCTTAATTTTTACGCAGGTACCTACTTTATTTTCATCTTAAATTAACTGAGTTCCATTTATAATGGTAAATTATGAATATTGGTGTAACTACTTTCGTGTATTTGGGCAATCATTACTTTATCCAAAACGCATTAATATACTTAACTGGGGTAGTCGAAATAAGTTTAATGGAGCACAGCATAAAAAGGACTCTTACTGCAGTTAGGAAATAATTGTCCTTCATTTTCAGAAGCAATATTTAAAATGTGTAAATTCTTAAGCAGGGATGTAAAATGCGTTTCATGTCCTTGATAACTGTAACGACCCGAACCCAATATTAACAATAATTCAAGAAATTATGCTTTATTTGGTTATATAAAAATTTCATCCATTTGATAAAATTTAACTTAAGACATAATAATAATTGTAAAGTGTACAGCACTGTTGAGGAGGTCAGCAGTAAGACTGCTGACAATGCAGAGTCAGCACCTGCGTGTGCTGGGAAGCTAGTCTAGTTCAGGCCTCAGACTCGTAGACATGTAACTCTCTGTTGCCCTATTATAAAATTTTCTAAATTCTTTCAATAATGTAATTCAATACTTTATATCATTCAGAAGTGCTCTCCCCTTTTTAACCAATGTAAATTGTGTGATTTCTATAAATTAATCTTTAATAAACAGTGTTTTTAAAATTCAAACGTTGTTGCACAAACTTTATTTCTTTTTCCGGAATCATCCGGTGGTGGCAGCGGATACCAATTAATCCCCAAATCGGTCGCGTTACAGATTTGGTGGCAGCGGTGGGATGATCGCGTAACTATGGGACAATTTAACTGTACAGTTGATTGTTTTCCCGACGCCGAAGTGACCACGTGAACATCAAAATTACTTAAACAGTGTCCAGTGTCAAGTATAGTTTTAACAGTTAGGAAAAGTGTTTCCAAGTTGGATTTTGCAAAAGTTTGGAGTAAAAAGTGCAACAGGAAGACGATGGAATTGGATAAAGGAATCTACACGTGAAGACGCCAAACCGAGAAAGGACGCCAAGAGACGACGCCATCTTGCCATCTTCATCACGTCACCAGCCTAGGAGATGGAAGCGGAGCAACCAACCAACATCGTGGGTGACGCTGACAACAACCAACATCATCTGTCCACAGCCTCTAGCAACCATGGCAGTCACAATGGCGGTGATATTTGGTGAGCCTTTGTTCACATTTGGAAATTAAAATAAATATAATAAAGAAACATTGGCTATACTTTTAAACTAATTTTACCAAATATTCTACGTTAATTATATAATAAAATAAGACATATAAATAAGAGAGAATAAAGGTGCTGTGGTATAATAGTGAATGCAGCATTGAATGAACACATTTTTTTGGCAAATTTTGTGATTGATTATTAAGTAATAAGTAAATTAAATTGAATTACTCCAACATGGAGTAACAATGTGTACTTCAATGTCAGGTCGTCACTTCCAGGGCACCTATTTCTCATTTTAAAATTAAGATAAGAATACTTGTTAAATAATATTCAGGAATTGCCAATGTTTCTAGATAAAAAAATTAATTATTAAATCTTTGTAATGTAGAAGCACTCTTTAAAACAAGTGTCATAGTTTTTGATAAAATTAATATTTTGGGTTTAAATAATTGTTGTTATTAAGAAATATTGATGTTTTAAAATTAATTTGAATTTGAAGTTAGACGCTATTCCAGTGCGTTATTTAAAATCTATACTTATACCTTGCCTGTGTAAATTGATATTGTTAATTGATTAGGCATTGCTAAATCTACTAATTAGTTTTATATGATGTATATGGATTATTATCACTAACATCAATTGATGATGATTGATTGATAGGATTGGGTATAGATAGGCTATCAATCATTGATTGGTTATTGGAAAAATTTATTTTGATAGAAAAACTTTTGGGATTTTGAAGAAAAAAATAGTATTATTAGTCATAAATTCAGTCGTATATTTTAAATCGAACTTCGTAAAATTTTGTAGAGTTTCCTAAATTAAATGTTAGATTATTAAGATCATTATAACAAATCAACAATCATGAGTTCTACAGTAACGTTTGAAGGAAAAACCATTGAATTTCAAGAGGCTTTTGATGCAATTTCAACCAAAGTCAGGTCTCTTCAAGACTGCATAGACGAAACCATCGCGGGAAATTCTGTGCTGAACAGAACAGAAATGTCACCATCCGCTATGGATATGACAATCGGAGCAGCAAGCAGACCATCATTTGAGCAAGTGTCTAGCATTACTCCCTACGACGGAGAGAGAGCCGATCTACTCATGCCATTCTTCGACAGCATTCAAGGCATAGGAGAACTGAGCAGTTGGAACGAAACACAAACATTACAAGTATTGAAATTAAAGTTAATTGGTAGTGCACTACAGTTTTCAAAATCAGATGAAAAATGCAAAAACGCCACAACACTTAAAGAAATTAAGTCTGCTCTAACAGAAAGGTTTGGAGATAGCCTACCAGATCACTATTATTTTGAACAATTAGCTAACATCAGACAAAATAAAGGAGAGACCATCGAACAATTTTCTGACAGAGTCAAGAGGGTCAGTGACAAAACACTGAGAACCACCAATAACGAAGAAGTAAATAGAGTATTAAGAGAAGAAGCTGACTGAAGAACAATGGAAGCCTTTGTCAGAGGACTCTACGGAGAAATTGGCAGACAAACAAGGATTAAGTTTCCAAAGAATTTTAGAGAAGCAGTGACTACCGCAATAGCAATAAATAACTTAGAAAAAAGGCCAAATCCATTTGAATAAAAACCAAGGAAAGTTTTTGGAAACAATTTAACAAGTAAATGCTACAATTGTGGAAAGATAGGACACGTAGCAAAAGACTGTAGATGTAGAAGCTCTATAGACAGGCAGATGAAGGAATGTGGATATTGCCGTAGAAAAGGGCACAGAGAATCAGAATGTAAATCGAAGGCAAACTCCACACCTCCTCACTGCAGCTTCTGGAAGAAGCAAGGTCATACAGCTGATAATTGCTGGGCCAGAACAAAGAACACGGGTAACGAAAGAGGTCAACCTTCAGGAAGCGGTTATAGTTCAAGAAACGCTCTACCGTTAAACTACAGCGGGGAACCCAGAAGCGCCGCTGGCAACCCCGTGAGGAAGTAAATCTGAACCTACACAAGATAAGGTTTGGACAGGCGAAGAAAAAACCTAAAATTGCATACATCACTGAGCAGGAAAACAACTATGAACTACTAGCTCATGGAACCATTGGGAGTGTCAATGGGCCAGTAATAATTGATACTGGGGCACAAATCTCGATGATAGAGAAAACGGTCACCCAAGGACCTATCTCACCGACTGATGTTCGTGTACATGGCATCACAGGAGCCATAATGCACACCTACGGTCAAGTAAAAACAGACTATAAAGCTAGGAGACACAGAAATGATGTGTACGTTCATAGTAGCAGACTTGCCTGACGATTATATTGCAGTTATAGGTTATGATGTGCTTAGGTGGAAGAGAGCTGTCATTGATTTAGAACGATATGTCTTAAGTATTGAAGGTTGTGACGCAGTCGACCTATACGAACGAGACAAAGAAACTACAAATGATTGTGTGAGTGGACTTGGCATAGCCACCAAGCGAACTCAAACCTTCCAAGTAGAACCCGATCGCTCAATCAACGCGCAAGTGAAGCCTAACGAAAACGAAAACTTGCCTGAAAATCTTTCAGCATACTGCAGAACTAACCTCAACATACCTGCCCGTTCAGAAATGTTAGTACAACTAAAATTGGGGAAAAATGTGTGAAAACAACGAAAGCAAGAAATTGAGAACAAAGTTGTAATTACAGAACCAGCACTCGTAAAAATTCATGGAATTTATGTAGCCAGAAGTCTAACTAAAGTAAGAAATGGAACTTGTTGGACGAAAGTAGTTAATACAAGCCCAGAAGATTTAACAATGTACAAGAACACTCTGATCTGTAAACTAGAAGAACCTCATTTAAAACCAGAGAATTCAACAGAACCAAAAAGGGTCAACACAGTATCTAAAAAAAGCGACGAATTAAGAAGAAAAGTAGAAGAAAAGATAGAGCATTTGAGACCAGAAGAAAAAGCAAAGATTAGAAACGTACTTCATCGATTTGGAAATTTGTTTAGCCTTGGAGGAAATGAAAATTTAGGATGTACAGCAAAAGTAAGCCACAAAATTAACACAGGAGACCACCCTCCCATTAACAAAAGGCCATACAGAGTGCCTCATGCACAGAAACAAGTGATACAAGATCTGATAGAGGAACAACTAGATAAAGGAATCATAATACCGAGTGTATCACCATGGTCAGCACCAGTGGTCATAGTGCCAAAGAAACCTGGTCCAGATGGTGTTGTAACTCACAGAATGTGCATCGACTACAGAGATCTGAACTCATGCACAGTACCAGAAGTTTATCCTTTGCCAGATATTCACGAAACACTTGACATGCTTGGTGGAAGTAAATTCTTTACTGCGCTAGATATGAATTCGGGATTTTTTCCAAATTAAAATGCATCCTGACAGCCAAGAAAAAACAGCTTTCAGTACTCCAACAGGACATTATGAATATACCAGAATGCCCATGGGTCTTATAAACTCCCCTGCAGTTTTCCAGAGGTTGATTGATACCACTTTATCAGGACTGAAAGGAAAGTCTTGTTTACCATACATGGATGACATCTTAGTCTACAGCCCGACCATAGAACAGCATGCACAAGATTTGAGTGACGTGCTAGAGAGGTTTAAGGAGGTAAACGTAAGTGTGCAGCTAAAGAAATGCCAAATTGCAAAACCCGAAATTAATTTCTTAGGACATATAATCACGAATCAAGGAGTAAAGCCTTGTCCGAAAAAGATTGAAGCTGTAAAGGAGTTTCCTCAGCCAAAGAATGAGAAAGAAATCAGAGGATTCATTGGATTATGCAGTTACTACAGAAGACATGTTCCAAACTTTGCGGACATAGCCAAACCATTAACTAAATTGATCAAAAAGAATGAAAAATTTAATTGGACACCAGATTGTGAGACAGCTTTCAAAAAACTAAAAGAAAAACTAACCACTGAACCCTTGTTGATCTACCCAGATTTTTCAAAATCTTTCATTCTTAGCACAGATGCCAGCAACGTAGCGATTGGTGCAGTGCTAGGACAAGAAATAAACGGTGTAGAACATCCTATAGCGTATGCATTAAGACAGTTGAATTCCGCAGAACAGAACTACAGTGTAACCGAAAGAGAGTTATTAGCTGTAGTTTGGGCAGTCAAGTACTTCAGATGTTATCTTTATGGAAGATCCTTTTCTCTTTACACAGATCACAGTGCAATCAAATGGTTACTATCATTAAAAGATCCTTCAAGTAGATTAACAAGATGGGCTTTGAAATTAGCTGAGTATGATTACAAAGTTTACCACAAACCCGGTGTGAAAAACAAAAATGCAGATTGTCTAAGTAGAGTAGTATACAAAAATGAGTGTGAAAAGTTACCTTTATTAGATATAGACGCGATTAAAGCAGCTCAAAAGAAAGATAAAGAATGTCCAAAAACTGAAAATGCATGAACATTTCAAAACAAGTCCCCAAGGAGTAGTGTACTTCAAGAAAGAAGATGAAAAATTAATTGTAATACCAAGAGAATTGAGAGAGAAAATAATACGACTACATCATGATTTGCCAACGAGTGGACATGGAGGAATAAAGAAAGACCATATTAAGAATTCAAGACAAATTCTACTGGCCAAAAATGAGAGCAGATGTAACAGCATTCGTGCGATCATGTGACTCATGCAAACAGACGAAACAGACGATGGAAAATCAAAAGCACCATTAGGGAAGTTTCAAGAAGTAAGTGAATTTGGTTATAGATTAGCATGCGACATAGTAGGTCCCTTACCGTTAACTAGATCAAATAACAAGTACATATTAACTGTTATCGACCATTTCACAAGATTCGGAATATTAATAGCATTACCAGATCAAACAGCTGAAACCATAGCACGAGCATTTGTTCAGAAAGTTATAACGTCAATCGGAGTACCAAAAGAATTAATTACAGACCAAGGGAAGAATTTCACATCAGAACTGATTCAGAATGTTTGCAAACTACTGAAAATAAAAAAAATTACAGACGACTGCTTACCACCCTATGAGTAACGGACGGACAGAGAGAGTACACCGAACCATCCCTAAAATGCTGAGCCACTTTGTCAACAAAAACCAGTCAGACTGGGACGAACTGTTACCCATGATCAACATGGCATACAACAGCCAAGAACACGAGTGTACAGGGTACACACCTTTTGAAATGGTGTACGGAAAGAAGATGGAAACACCCTTAGAAGCAGATCTCACTATAACTGAGGACACAGATGTCTACTCAGATTACGTGGAAGATCTACGAACCAGATTAAAAGAGATTCAAGAAATATCGAAACACTGCCAGGAAAAGGCAAGGAAAGCTCAAAAGAAGCATTACGACAAGAAGTCGAAAGAAAGTGAATATTATGTGGGACAGTTAGTGTACCTGCATGTACCACACATAAAAAAGGGCAGAGTTAAAAAACTCTCACAGTTATGGAAAGGTCCATACAAAATAGTAGAAATCGTATCTGAGTTAAATGTAGTTTTAAGGATAAGAGGGAAAAACGTCAAAGTGCACACGTAAATAGAATCAAGCCAGTAGTTGAACTGAAAAACAAAGAAGAAGAAAGCGAAGACAGCGTAGAAGAATTCCATGGGAATGAAAATGAAGAAGCACTAGGAGTTCCTAGGAAGGAAGCAAGAAGAGGAATAAGCCTCGAAGAAGAAGCAAGTGATGCAGAAGAGGAGGTTGAAGATCCAACAGTACCAAGCCAAGCAGCAGAGCAAGCTGGACCGAGTGAATTACACAACCTGCCCAAGAAAGAAACAATGAAAGACCAGTCAGGGAAAAGAGGAAGCCATCCAGACTGGAAGACTATGAAGTTGAGTTGTAAATAGAAGCATACAAGTTGTACTATAATAATGTAGAAGTAAAGTGTTATATCATGAGAGAAGTAAGAAAAAAGCCGAAGTTGTTGTGTATTCTCGAAATTTCATCTTGTAGGATTACAACTCAGTAGCGAATGAAGTGAAAATAATCAGTTTGACAGAAGAGAAAATGTGAAACGAATGTTGCTGAATGAGTTTGAATGTTGTGTGAGAGAAAACAAAAAAAAGGTTAGGCCTACCCTGAAGATTATAAATTGTCTGAGTATATCCATACAAGCACATGAGATTACTGAGAGTACTAATACAGAAGGCCAGAAGAAAAAAAAAAGTTGTAAGAAGTGAAAGGATAAATCGATGTTACTTTAAGAAGATCAATTGTGTTATATTACAATAAGGAGAAGTTAGTTAAACTACATTGAATATGCATAACATAAATGATAGGTTAGATTATAGATGTCAAGTATAACCTCTGTTACAGGACTAATGATTGTTACGATGGTCAAAGCAGCTGAAATGAGCCAAGGAGTTGTGTTTAGGAAGTTAGAAGACTCTGTGATATCCGGAGATGAATGGAGAATTGTTTTAGACTTTGATCTAGTGGAGATCTTTGATGAACTGATACCATTAAAAGAAAGATGTGTAGAATTAGAACAGTTTAAAAATCTCAGTGTGAACGTCTGGGATGAAGACTTCGAGTTTGAATATATAAGAGTGAAGGAAGGAATCGAGCAGTATGAGAGTGATATAACTGACTTATTAAAACTTTTGCCACCTGTAGGACATTCTAGAAATAAGCGTGGACTTATAAATGCAGGAGGTTATGCATTAAAGTGGTTATTTGGTGTACCAACTAGTGAAGATTTAGAACATGTAAATACCAAAGTAGACGAACTAAAGTTAATAAGTGGTACAGTTGTTAGTTCGCGTCATACACAAATAACTTTGATAAAAGATATTAATTCTAGAATTGTAAGTAACACTAAAGCTATTCATGAAATAATGATTAAGTTAACTACAGCCAACGACAGGTTAATAACATCATTAACGAACTTCAATGAACAGAATATAATGATGCATCAGTCCTTAGCAAAACATATGGCAATTAAAACAATGTTAAGACATTTAGGTCCAAAACTGTTGATGAAGCTAAGTTAAGAGTAGTAGTAGAGTTTAGGCAAGCATTAGAACTTATATACTCTGGTAAAATATTTTCGAGGATCAGAGGGAATATAGTTTATAAAAGAAACATTACGCACCTTCATATACCGAAAATAAACATATTGCAGCCGAATGAAACCGCTCTTATATTATTAAACAATAACTTAACTTTTGAAACGCTAAAAGATATAAAAAAGAATCTAATTGATGATCATATAGAAATAGGACTAAATTCATTATTGCAAGGATCTAATATAAACCGACCTGTCGTCATTAATGTAAATAAGAATTATAATTTTATTGTTATGTATGTAGTTGTAAGTTTAAATTGTGTACTGCTCGTAGTTTTTATATGTCATAGGAGAATAAAGCGCCTTTGCACACGACCAGTCGGCGGCAAAGACAAACTCAGAGCACAAGCGGCCCAGACCAGAGCCAACTGACGGTGAGGGTGGAGGAAGGAACTCCATTAGCAGAGATCATCCACGAAGCCTCCTTTGTTCGGATGACCCCCCCCCCCCCTCATGATTAAGTAGTGAAAAACGTGAACATTTTAAAATCTTTAAAGTGACAAATCAAAAGACTCTGACCGGCTTGTGACTCTGAAAAGAAATATTGTATATTAGTAATAATCCTAAATCTTAATAGTATCATGATTATGTAAACTTAGATTAGAAATATGTATTATAATTTGGGGAACACTTCAAAGAAAAAAAACACATTTTAAAGTTACAAATAAGTCATTAATATACGAATGTAATAGATTCAAGATGTGCCATCACTTTAATCCTATGACACATCTTTTCCAGAGGAGAGGGTGATGTAACGACCCGAACCCAATATTAACAATAATTCAAGAAATTATGCTTTATTTGGTTATATAAAAATTTCATCCATTTGATAAAATTTAACTTAAGACATAATAATAATTGTAAAGTGTACAGCACTGTTGAGGAGGTCAGCAGTAAGACTGCTGACAATGCAGAGTCAGCACCTGCGTGTGCTGGGAAGCTAGTCTAGTTCAGGCCTCAGACTCGTAGACATGTAACTCTCTGTTGCCCTATTATAAAATTTTCTAAATTCTTTCAATAATGTAATTCAATACTTTATATCATTCAGAAGTGCTCTCCTCTTTTTAACCAATGTAAATTGTGTGATTTCTATAAATTAATCTTTAATAAACAGTGTTTTTAAAATTCAAACGTTGTTGCACAAACTTTATTTCTTTTTCCGGAATCATCCGGTGGTGGCAGCGGATACCAATTAATCCCCAAATCGGTCGCGTTACATAACTATAGTTATTGACGTTAAATACACACCATGATGTGTGTCTATATTTTACTAAGTAATTTATTCTAAAAGTTAAATAAACTGTTAATATACACAGTTTACCTTGGTAACGAAGTACAGGTGAGGTAAATAGTAATAAGTAAATATTAGCCTTGAGAGCTATTATAAATAATTTACTTAACACTCGAATTTTAACTTTTTACTTAACACTCTTCGATGTTAAGGAGTGACACTATAACTATCGATGACTGGCCTGTATAACTGATATAGCCTTTTTGAGCAAGTAGTGAGCAATCTTGTGACACTTCTTCCTTGGCATCGCAAAGTACCTCAAATAAATTTCCTAAGAAAAATAAAGCCTTTTAAATAGACCATGATTCATGGCTCCACGGATGCTGATAACCACAAACTGATTTTGACTACTAGGAACAGCTAAACAATTTTCTGCTGAGCAAATTTACTACCATGAATCTGCCTATAAAAAAGTAAACGAATTAAATTATAGGACGGACTATAGTTCTTTAATAAATTGTCAACTCCTTTACCAGAAAGATTTTGAACATGTAACTTCACCAATGGTATGAATTATAAAAATTAGAAAGCTATGAACTGAATTACTTTTGTGGAGTGTTGTAATGTGTTTATTATTATCAATATTTATAACAAGTTCTCGTAACTATAATCATACGCACAATTAATACTTATGGGTAGGGCTAGTAGGTAATCATCTTCCTAACTGAGCCAGGCTGATTTGTCTAGCGGGTATCACTACATTCATAGTGGAAGGGCCCATCTACGTATACAAAATGTGTGTTTTTAGTAATGAATTTTGTCGTAACCTTCTACATTATAATTTTGTTTGTATAATCGGTATAACTGCGTATAGGTATCCTACAGCATTTATATTTATATTTATTACAATTAAAACATAGGCCTAACTAGTTTAATGCTGCTTGTTAACTAGAAACGAGTTTAACTTTGTTCAGTGAGTTGCAATCATTCGAAATGACCAGTTCATGTTTCACAGAGCAAAGAGCACTAAAGGGCACTACACAAAAGGACTTTGTGAGCCTACATCAACACCCCAAAAGGACATCCCTGCTGTTGATGTAACCAGCTGTGTTTGTCCTTACAATGACATTTTACTCTTAGTCTCTGATAACCCTTATGTTTACAAATACGAGTTTACTATAGTTATAGTTTTGTTACTCATTAACATTTATAGACTTTGGAAATGTTACGCACACTTAATAATATCGTTTATTTATGACCTAAATATTGCATCTTTTAATAGTTACAAAATAATTTACTAGCTTTGTCCTCATGGTGCGATTTTCTTGATCACGGTCTAATCCAATAAATAGTTTACTTATTTCGATAATATTTTTATTAAACGGAATTTAAACATTGTTACAATATCCAGGTTTCTTTTTTATATTAGAGGTGGACCAAACCAATTTCCGTCACCATACTTCCATAATTCCATGTCCCAGAGGTTTGCGGCTACAGTGAATATTCTTATTATTTGGTTTAATTTTTAAATTTCCAATACAAGATCTCAAATATGTAAGTTCTTTTTTAACTTTTATATTTATTATAAATTTTATATATAATTAAACTTTCTATAATTATTTGGTTTTGATATAAAAGTGTAAATATGAAATACAGGGTTAAGTTGTTGTAGAATTTAATTTTGTAATATTTTTTAAAACCAAGATTTTGAGCTGTCACGTTTAATAATTTTTCGAGTTTTAGATCTATATAAGTATAACATATTGTTGAATATATTTAGGTTTGTGGTTAATTATATCATTTCTTCAAACGATAAGGTATAAAGAGTGCGGATTTCATTAATAATCTCCATCTAAATAGTGCAGTTTTCACTAACGAAATATTTATAAAATGTGGCTTTATCTTTCACGGTTCCTGAAGTGCACCAAACTAACATGAGCGGATATTAAAAATGGAATTCTGCTTTTATTCCGTTGATCATTATTTTATTTTTAGATGGTTTGAAAAATCTAACGACTTTAATGTCCCAAAGGAATTTACAGGGACTATTATATTTTAGCATTGTTGTAACACTAATTTTGTTATGTAATGTAGTTTATAAAACTTAAATAATTCATTTCAATATTTTATAGCCATTTAATAAATTTTACTTGGGTTTTCCCACACTTATAGAGCTTCTAATGTATTATATATATTTAATAGTTTGTTTAAATATTGTTAGGAAGTAGACTGCATTATAAATTTACATATTGTTTTAAAGTTATATTTTAGTCAAACTATCCTACAATAATCTTACATTTACGTAGCATATTTCATAAGAACTTGTGGACACAATTAAAATTCTATAGAATTTAGTCTTTTTAATAAAAACCTTCAGCCTTAAAGACAGCAGATATTAAACCAAAACTCCTGACAATCAGTTATACCTTATTAAAGCATTTTATATTCCACATTTTATTTAAACCACAGAGCGATCTACAGTATTGAATATAATCGATTAAAGAATAACCCTTGTAACCCCGTTTTCAGGGTATTTGATTTGAATAGAAAAGCAATGGTACGATCTAGAGAAGGTAGCAACTGAAATTCGATATGCAAGTTTTCTTCCTCTCCAACACACATTGGCAATTCTCCATTTCTACATCACAACACTGTCCTGTTAGTTATAATCGTACGTTCATAAAACAAGCCTTGTGATGCCCTTATTATACATTAAAGTAAGTGTTCCAACATATCTCTTAAAATAGGACTGCTTTGTGGAATAAAAAAGACACGGAAATTAGTTTAGACCACCTCATGGAAGGCTAGATATTGTTATAATGTTTAAATTCCATAAAAAAAAAAATATTTTTTTGTTCTTTTCATGTTCCCTTTCATGATTTGGCTGAGCGTTACAGTATCTACCTAGTGATAATAGTCATTCAAATATAATAAATAGTCATCATGTATTTTAGTTTTTAACTTCAAATAATTTTACTAGCATGGAATGTACAAAGATTTTCAGTTCACCACCTTTGAGGAGTGGAGTAAAAAAATGTCATACACAAAAAACTCCTCAGTTGGTTAGATGCCCTAAAATAAATCACTTCATATATATTCATAAAAAAGTAAGTAGGGGAGTTGAGACTTTTAAGACACTCGGTATATAATTTATGTGTCTGCTGATAATTTTAAGTACATCGGGCTTATAAAAGTATAATCGGAAAATTTTTTGATCCTTTTGATATCCTTCCATTTCGACCCAGACTAAAACTGGGGCGGCAGAGGATTTAAACCTTTCTTAGGAAACATTCCTGTATCGTTTGCAAGAAAAACCACGTTGTGCGATTATATTTTACCCTATTGGATCTCGTCCCACGTAGAAGACAATGGCCCAATAAAACAAACAAGTGTACGTTTTATAAAAGTATTTAGAACAGTACATGTTACACTTGAATATATTCAATACCGAATTGTTTCAGTGAATTTACTAGACATCGAAGTTGTTCAAACGAATTGGAAGTATTAAACACAATTGGTATCGGAAGCAATACCAGTATTTATTCACTCTGTGGTTGCGATGATATTGGGCGTTTTATGTGCTTTACGAGCTGATACTTTATGAGCTGTGAAACTCAAATACTCTCCAATGAGAGCACAATTTGTTCTATCTATTTTTATTACTATCTTAGGATTTCTTTTGTTTTACAGTTTGTTTTTTTTTTAATTATTAGCAATTATAAGAAAAGAAATATCTATTTTAAAGGGAAATAGACCAACAAAATCATATATTTCATAATTAGTAACCCACTGTACTTTTATAAATAAAAAAATTTTTGCGAGGTATGTAAATATATTTATTAGTGGCAAACCAATAATAATAAACCTTCGCTAGGTTTTTAAATGTAAGATACTCTGACCTAAGTAATAATATGTAGAGCACATAATTAGCCTCAGTATCAGCCAGTCGACAGCTGACAATAGATCAGTTAATTGCTGTAGCTACCGGACATCGGCTATGGCCATTACGTAATCGCTTTACAAGGAGATGCATTGGTGATTGATATACTTGAAACTGTTATATTTTTAAATAATTGTTGAAAGTAACAATCCTTGTATATGGGCAAAACTTTCAACCAAATAAGTAAAGTTTGTCTTACGTACGACTATGAATCTCCTTATATTAAATCGGACAAACGAATGTAAAATATTGTGATTTATAACAAAGGCATCCATGTTTTATCTAAAATACGTTTTAAGAGATAAATCACGTGGGTGAATATGTAAATAATTATAATTTAATACACGCAAGCATAACATGGTAGGAAAAATTATTTATCGTGGTGCATACTTGTGACTCGTGGCGAGTCCTTTGTATGCGTTCCCCGTTAGCAACAAACTCGTTGTGAGTTCTTTGTATGCGTTCTCAGTTAGCAACAGGCTCGTGGTGAGTCCTTTGTATGCGTTCTCCGTTAGCAACAGACTCGTTTGTGAGTCCTTTGCATGCGTTCTCAGTTAGCAACAAACTCGTTGTGAGTTCTTTGTATGCGTTCTCAGTTAGCCACAGGCTCGTGGAGAGTCCTTTTTATGCGTTCTCCGTTAGCAACAGACTCGTTGTGAGTCTTTTGCATGCGTTCTCAGTTAGCAACAGGCTCGTGGTGAGTCCTTTGTATGCGTTCTCCGTTAGCAACAAACTCGTTGTGAGTTCTTTGTATGCGTTCTCAGTTAGCAACAGGCTCGTGGTGAGTCCTTTGTATGCGTTCTCCGTTAGCAACAGACTAGTTGTGAGTCTTTTGCATGCGTTCTCAGTTATCAACAGGCTCGTGGTGAGTCCTTTGTATGCGTTCTCCGTTAGCAACAGACTCGTTGTGAGTCCTTTGCATGCGTTCTCCGTTAGCAACAGACTCGTTGTGAGTCCTTTGCATGCGTTCTCCGTTAGCAGCAGGCTCGTGGTGAGTCCTTTGTATGCGTTCTCCGTTAGCAACAGACTCGTTGTGAGTCCTTTGTATGCGTTCTCGGTTAGCAACAGACTCGTAGCGAGTTCTTTGTATGCGTTCCCCGTTAGCAACAGACTCGTGGAGACTTGTAAGTACGAAATATAATTTAAATTTTAAGGAATTAAGAGGTGATTTAACATAACAAAAGTTCTTATTTCTACTGTCATAAAATCTAGTGCGGCTCTCGATCGATGTTTTCTTGACTAACATTTTTATATGATTTCACTAAATTCAAGGCTGTTTAAATGTGCAATACAAAGTGATTCTTTGTTCCTGTACCAAGAGGAAGTAATAAATATACGTATTCAACATATAAACTGTAATGCAGAGTAATTAAAATCAATGCGAAATTAAAATAAATTAAACTTGGCTTTTTTCGAGGCGAATATAAAATTATAAAATCCTCTCTTACACAAGTTCTAAAAAAGTTATCTGAATGATTACATTTGAATGAACCTTGCAACAAATTCTTATACGATGACTTATCTGCAAAGTCAAAATTGGTTGGATTAATTCTGTTGATTACTCTAGAACGATTTTGTAAAGACAATTAGCTAACTGCCGCACCTAAGCCTTACTAGACTCTTTAATTTGAAATTTACTCACTAGGCTATACTGGGAAAAGTACAGCTTTCATGTGCAATACTATACAGCCAATTACAAGAAATAAGGTAACGTGTATTGTAGATGAGACTTCTTACTAAGCTAGTAGTACAAATATAGTTAATGCCTCTAAATTGGACCTACCTTAAAAGTTTTTCTGATTAAAGCATTTTGATTTCGAAAATGTGTAGGGCATTATTACAACTCTTAGGGCACTGCCTGATGAAAACCAGTGCAACAACGCTATCGCCATATTCTGATAAGTCCTTCAATATCTCACAAATTTAATACGTTTTTCTGGAATCCGTTCTCTTTTTCTACAGAATTTCACATTAAATAATATGCAATAGATTGTCAGACTTACTCCTTTTCTGTTTAATTATGTTTTTATTATTTTGCTGCTCTTGTAAATATGTTTAGTTGCATGTAGATAGCAGGTATATATATATATATATATATATATATATATATATATATATATATATATATATATATATTTACATTAAATTGTATAAATGGCAATTGCCTTATTTAATTTCAATAAACATTGAATCGCAAAAAGTACTTGCTCCGCCGGGAGTCGAACCCGGATCTCTCACTTGCCGGGTGAATGTGCTACCATTACACCACAGAGCGCTTACTTTTTCCGATTCAATTATTTTGTATTTGGCCATATCTGTCACATATGCGTTTAAATAAGCAAACTAACATATGATCGGAAAACAAACTTTTTGCGATTCAATGTTTATTGAAATTAAATAAGGCAATTGCCATTTATACAATTTAATGTAAATAAAAGTCGTTTGACAGGTATTTGGTTTTCCGATCATATGTTAGTTTGCTTATTTAAACGCATATGTGACAGATATGGCCAAATACAAAATAATTGAATCGGAAAAAGTAAGCGCTCTGTGGTGTAATGGTAGCACATTCACCCGGCAAGTGAGAGATCCGGGTTCGACTCCCGGCGGAGCAAGTACTTTTTGCGATTCAATGTTTATTGAAATTATATATATATATATATATATATATATATATATATATTTATATTGCGCTTCTGTTATTTTGTTATATAACATCGAACCGTATCAGTATTGTTTTTACATTGTAAAATATATAGTGAATTGTTAAGCCAGTCTGTGATAATAAATTGTGTTCTAAGAAAATAACTAATGGAATCTATATAGAACCCGATAATTCATCTATTACCAAATCGAACACCTTATCCTGAACCACTTTAACAGATTGATTGACACATTCACACTCAGTGCTGACAATCTCACGAGCAGTGACAAGTGACATTCTCACGTGAAATTTCCCAAGAGATCAACTGACACATCAAGTGCTGGTACATATCTATTGCATAGCCTATATTGACAGGTTCACACCCAGTGCTGACAAGCTCACGAGCAGTGACAAGTGACAGTCTCACGTGAAATTTCCCAAGAGATCAACTGACACATCAAGTGCTGCTACATATCTATTGCATAGCCTATATTGACAGGTTCACACCCAGTGCTGACAAGCTCACGAGCAGTGACAAGTGACAGTCTCACGTGAAATTTCCCAAGAGATCAACTCACACATCAAGTTCTGCTACATATCTATTGCATAGCCTATATTGACAGGTTCACACCCAGTGCTGACAAGCTCACGAGCAGTGACAAGTGACATTCTCACGTGAAATTTCCCAAGAGATCAACTGACACATCAAGTGCTGGTACATATCTATTGCATAGCCTATATTGACACATTCACACCCAGTGCTGACAAGCTCACGAGCAGTGACAAGTGACATTCTCACGTGAAATTTCCCAAGAGATCAACTGACACATCAAGTGCTGGTACATATCTATTGCATAGCCTATATTGACACATTCACACCCAGTGCTGACAAGCTCACGAGCAGTGACAAGTGACATTCTCACGTGAAATTTCCCAAGAGATCAACTCACACATCAAGTGCTGGTACATATCTATTGCATAGCCTATATTGACACATTCACACCCAGTGCTGACAAGCTCACGAGCAGTGACAAGTGACAGTCTCACGTGAAATTTCCCAAGAGATCAACTGACACATCAAGTGCTGCTACATATCTATTGCATAGCCTATATTGACAGGTTCACACCCAGTGCTGACAAGCTCACGAGCAGTGACAAGTGACAGTCCTCACGTGAAATTTCCCAAGAGATCAACTCACAGTAAAACACTCAGTAAAAGTCCCTAGTGGTTTTTGTTGTAAATGAAAATTAATAAATTAACATAACTAAACATTTTTTATTCTCTACATTTAACATGAACAGAACGAATAAAATTTTTTATTATTAAGTCCATACCTACAATATTATTGAAGTAAAGCTAAATTGACAAGGATCATAATTTAGGGGAATTTGAAATTTAAGATCCTCTTCTCAAACAAGCTTCTGATAGCAATTATTTAGGAATACCAGATACCTAAGGGTGCCTAATACAAATTATTTTGTAAAGTAATGGATGTAAGTAAGTTACAGGCATATCCTAGTTACGGATGCTGGTTATTACAAAATAGATGAACATTATTTATAAGGGTAATTAGTTAAACACGGCTAGTACTATATTTCTTGAATTGTAAATAAGACACTAAATAACTGATAAAATTCTATACATTGAGGAACAGAAATATGTAAAATGATAAAGTGAAAGTGAGAACATACGCCATCAGACAGCAAATAGTGAAACGATTGCAATGAAAGTTACGTAGCGCGCCCTAGCGTCGGACCTCTCAACTAACTAAAATATCCGCTGGACCTCAGCATACCTCGTCCGTACGAAAAACGTATCTCTAGTACAACTAGTACAATAAAAGGTAGTACAGATAATGGCTTGTTGCAGATGCCTGACAGTAATGTTGACAGTGATATGTGCCTGCTATTTATTATAGGACCTTGATAGTTACTAGTACCAGGTAAACAAGTGTGCCAGACCTGCTGCGTAATGTATTATATGAAGAGGCATTAAAATACTATACCGGAAATAGAAACACTTCAGTCTGTTTACTGGTACAGTTATATTATTAATGTATCTTTAAAAATATATTGAGCATATTTAGAGTGCCTTAATTAGTATTTACTTGGTACTTAGTCATATCTAAATGGATAACATTAAATAAAATAACAGGAAGCTACTGGTACTTGTACTTAAAATGAGAATTATTCCTACTGTATAAATAATAAACACAATAAAAATTGAAATCCTGATTTCGTAGATGTATTGTTTTTAATTATTCTAAATGTAAATAGACCTCAACTGTATGTAGTCAGCGGTTGGCTCTGGAATGAATGCAAGAATCCAATCCTATTGAAAAACCAATATGGAGATTTCCTCTTTACCACAGACAGTTGTTGTAATACATTTAAAGTATTTGGTTTTTTTAGTTTATTGTTTTATTCTTTGAAGCTAATATAAAAGCACATTATATTTTGCTTTAAAATATTATATATGCTTTATAATATTAGGTTATTTACTATTCTTTAGATAGTAAATAAAGGACCACAATTATTATATTACTTGCATTTTTAAAGCTTATTTGAAATAATTTATTTTCAAGAATTCTACGTGGCTGATTTCCACTATTCTTTCCTATTGTACATTCCATTAGCTCTTGACTTTATAGCACCCTGGTTGAAACTATATAGTTTATGAAATAAAAACCAAGGTTTTAAGTGAGTGACTAGCCTAGGAAAAAGCTGTATGGACTGTTATAATCTTAAAAGACCAATCTTGGATGATTATAACTCTGAATAAGATTAAGCTTGCAGGGAGAACTTTTCTTAATAAACCGTTTTTTTTTAAACATTTTATAACTCATTCGGGTGTGTGCAGCTAAAATAGGCGATAGAGAGATAAACAAAGTTGATATAAGCATTGCATGAGAGGTATTTTTGGAAAGCCACATTGAATTTTTTATTTTCAATAATTTGTTTATGAATGATTTTTGTTTACCTTCAATGAATGGTAATAAGGTGTTAAGAACAAATTGATGGATTTGTGTATTACCTGGTGTTATTTATTTTTACTGTTAAATTATAAGACTTGTATTTTTACAGCTTAAAAGGCTAATAGCAGAGTTTAATTGATAAATGCTAGACATGGACAAAAGTTTTATTTATTATTTATAAACTTTGTGATAAATAATCTATCAAGATCAACAAAGTCAACATTAGTAAATAATTTCTTATTTTATTTGCACAAATTGGAGAAGCTTTAACATAATTCCATCTCTATTCACAGTAATATTGTTTATTAATTACAATATATTTGAATTAATTACCACATAACATTCAATTTCCGCTATACATAGATTAATATTCCCTAAGAAAGGAGTTTTATCACAGAAATATGATTCCTTCATACCAGCTAATATATATAAACCAACAATACATACCTCTGATGTTATGCTGTATTAGCTGCAATACAGTGCGAATAATCATGCGATAAAAGGCGTGCATTACAACGTATGTTACAAACTACGTGTTGTAACCAGGAGATAACTTTGATTTATGGTAGGAGAACAACAATTTAAACTTATTGTCCCGGATGTGCCTAAATGTTTTCTGTGCTTTTTATCTAGCTCAATCAACAATTTTTGTTACGATATATAATATTAATAAACATATCCATGTTTACATTCTTGAAGCTCTTGCCTTATTGGAAATGATATATTAATTCAAACAAACTCTCCAATAACATAAAGTTTTTTTTATTTTTGTGAGGCCTTTCGTACTCAATGAGTACATCTTCGGACTCACACAACTGAATGAAAGTAATAATAACAATAGTAACATAAACAATTTTGTACTAAATAAAAACATATGTCATTAAAAATACAAAGAGGTAATATTCTATGACAGCACAGTATGTTATATGTATATATAAAAATAAAGTTTATATTTAGTTAAATCAAATAAAGTAACGGTGAATTTTGAAAATTTTCAAAATTCACCGTTACTTTATTTGATTTAACTAAATATAAACTTTATTTTTATATATACATATAACATACTGTGCTGTCATAGAATATTACCTCTTTGTATTTTTAATGACATATGTTTTTATTTAGTACAAAATTGTTTATGTTACTATTGTTATTATTACTTTCATTCAGTTGTGTGAGTCCGAAGATGTACTCATTGAGTACGAAAGGCCTCACAAAAATAAAAAAAACTTTATGTTATTGGAGAGTTTGTTTGAATTAATATATCCATGTTTATTTCAACTGAATTATAAAAATTCACCTTACTCCATAAAACATTGTATAAAAATATAAACATTTTCTAGCTTTTATAAAAGGGAAAATAAGACTACGGAAAATTTGTAATGTCCCGTTATCATCCCATATCTTTAATATTAAAAAAAACCTTAATAATGTTTGCGCCACTTCTAGATAAATAAAATAATGTAAACTAATTTATAATAACTTCCGAATACATTTTCCTTCATGCATGTACTTTAGGAGCTAAGAGACAATTTATAGTGTGTAAGTACAAAACGTATTGTTTCATTCATCATTAAATAAATCCTCCTGAGATAATAATCGCCAGGTGCGCTAGTTTTAGTAGCAGTGAAAATTTCAAGGTATTGAAAGGGTTAAAAAATATTTTAATGATGATTTTTGGAGTTCGTATATTTCTTAGCTTAATACTAATAACAGTCACGTTAATAAATGTTATATCATTGTCACCTATCAACAAAGACACATATGAGATGAAAACCCCTGTTTCTTTATCTAATTTTCTAATGATGATATGACAAATAATTATGTGTCTCACGGTTGGTTTTGAACCTTAAAAACCCTTATCGTTTATCTTTTAACGTTTTCGTGCTCTTCGTATTACTTCATCAAAATTGGAGCTGCAGTCAACCAATGTTTCTTAGTAAAATACCTCCCTGAAATGTTTTTGAAAAACAAATGCCATAACGTAGTGTACGTGGGTATCGATATCATTACTGATAATAACACTCAAGAGCTTTTCTTCCAAAGATAAAAACAGCACTAAAATTACAATTTACTTCACCTCAATAATAAATATTAAAGCCAAACTGCAGGGCTGGCGATAATATGTCTCGCACTATAATATAACTGGCGTACAGAGTCTAGCAAAGATAGTTCCTGCTGTTTGATCGAAGTATATAGCATTAATGTGCATAACGCAAGGAGTAAACGGTAAGTACAAAAGACTATAATTATACTAACTATAATGATAGCCTCTATTATCCTTGAGAGGCACTGCCGAGGCAGAGTAGCTGATGGGAACATTTCCATTGTATCTTATGGTCGTTATCTAACGAGGGTGGGAGAGTCAATGACTGCAATCACCTTCCTCCTTTTTATAATTATTTTAGATACTCGTACACAAAACTACATCAAGGCCTTTCCCGTTACTATTCCTAAACAGACGCCTATTAAATAAATAATATTTTACTGTCAAATTGCTCCCCATGACTATGAAAGCCGGGTCATTTTATTAAAGAAACTTTGGAAAATATAGCTCACGTTAATATGGGTTGACTAAAGTGTACAAAGACGGTATTGTAATAATTTTAAGAAAGAAAGAAAGAAATAAACTTTATTTCTCACAAATAAAAATTACAGATACGATTTTTATAAAATTTTACAGACTAATTAATTCCTAATGTCATTACTAATTGTTCATCCTAATAGTCAGAAACTGGTACAATACCAATTATGTATTTAAGAAATTATCTGATTGATTACGAGAGAATAATCTATACATTAAATATTCCAGATATTTTTCAAAATCTTAATTCTATAAATTATTATGAATATAATTTACTTTTCAGTTTGGAAATATTACCTTTACCAGTGTACCAATTTAGAAAAAAAAAATAAAATAACGAAAGGACTAAAATTTCAACAAATACGGGAATTGGCTAAAATAGTTTACATTAAATTGTTGTTTTTTTTTGTAACGCCAATTTCTACAAGTAACTGATTGCTTGATTACGCACGTCTTAAGATTGATTTGTATGGCATTAAATTATAAAGGAAGTGAGAGCAATGTAAGTGACAAAGTCCGTAGTGATAGATAGGTTTTGGAATCAACATAATTATACTCAGAGAGATAAAAATCGGTGTCAATTACTGGAAGTGAGTTGTTTTTGCTTAGCAAGATAATCGTTACCGTGAAACAATAACAAATAAAATATGTAACATATAAATATAAATGTATAAAGTATTAGTAAGTGTCTGATAGTATATCCCATCTGATATTATATCCCATCAGAAGTATGGAATATTTGTATAATTTATGGTGAAAGCCCATTCCTTAAAAATAGATTGTTCTGTTTGAAAAAGAATAATGAAACGTTAGCGGTTTTTCATAGAACTTACAAATTGGGTAGGGATGCATTAATCTCGGAAACACACGATTATCACAAAAGTGGTAAAGATATTTTGTTATCTTGATGATAAGTTGCTTTTTCCTATCAAAAGATTGATTGGACTGTAACAACCTAATGAAGGGAGAGTGAGCGACTGTCAATAGAAGTGACAGAGTGGAGAGTGATAGATAACCATTGGAACACGGTTATCCGCTCGGGATTCTGCATCAGTTGGTGAATAGATTTTTAGACTGCTAGTGTAAGCAAAATTCTATTTAATACTAACAATATGTTTGTATTAATAATGGGGATAGAGCAGTGCCTATAACTCTACCGTACTAACTATCACTATTTTAAAATGTGGTTTATTTAACTTATTAAATAAATTTGCGAAGGAATTACAACGTAGCTGGTTAAACTTAATAAATTTATAGCTGCATTTCAACATAATATACGTAGTAAATAAAATCAATTTTTTTATAATGTTTGTATAAACCCGGATTTTAACCAAAGAACAAATTTTTATTGTTTCAGTTACTATGCCTAACTACCTGAATATATTTAAAACTTTTTAATCCTGAAATGTTTAATAACTCCCATGTTCTCACTTATTTTTAGGGATAATATCGGGATTACGGTATTCATTATTTAGCTGTATGGATTACAATATTAATCAAACAGGCAATATGAAGCTTTCGATATTTCCTGTACAGACATTAACAGATATGCAATGTTCGTCGCACAGTCAATACCAGGATTACAATGTTCCTATCCGAATACAACATATGCATACCATAAATAAGTATTGGACACAATTTGAGTTATATTTACATACTACGCTATAGCAAAATTTGATTTAAGCTAAAATATATAATTTAAGTAAGTTTTTCATATTTTATGTAATGAAACAATAAAGGTATAAATCAGTTATTTTTCTTAATATATGGTGTTTATTTTACAGCAGTATATTGTGAATCATACATGCGTAAAAGGCCTCAGATGCTATAATTTATTTTTAATATAGAAGTAAAAAAACAGTCACTACTAGGAATAAAAATATATGAGAAACTTACTACCGAATTAGGTGCAATAAGTAAAAATAAACCACTTTTAATTTCTTTGGGAATATTTGCAGTTGATTTGAATTTTAATATTATTTATCATAAAACTTTTATATTACTTATTAAAAGCTATGAAACATGCAAGACTCATATCACTACAAATCGGTTGTCCATCAACATTTGTTTCAATATATCTAAACAAATGCTGATGCTTAGTGATTTTAATTCAATATATAGAATTTTTTACCATGAATTCCAGATCCCTAATCTAAAACGTGCCAACAAAATAAAAGTATTTTACAGGTGAATATTAGATATAATATTATAATAATATTTGTATTGAAACTTTACTGAAACATAAATATTTTCAAAGGCCTTTAAGGCTTGATATATAGCCTATTCCTTTTTACCAACCTGACAAGAATTAAAACTATAATTAGTCTTAAACAAGACACACAAATTTATTTTGATAAATAATAGTCAATCGAATACATTTTCTAATACGTTTTTAATGAATAAGGCAGACTTCATATTAAGAGGGAACTATATAGTTACAAAAGTTCTAATTTTAAAATACTTGCATGTTAACTAACGCACCCCAAATATTTTCCTCCAAAAGCAATAAAGTTTCCAGGTTGTACGCAGCCGGCTCGATAAAGCTCGGTTTAAAGAGGGAGAACAAGGCCTGAGGTATTTAATAAACTGTTCTTCTTTGTCGAGGGCTCAGTTTCAAATGATGATGTTTGTAAGGATTCAAACCAATAACGTGACCATCCTTTAAAATTGTATTTGGGAGGTAATCATTCATTCATATCCACGCGTATTTTTACTATTTAATATTTTATTTCCTTAAATTTTAACTTATTATTTTTGAATGTGTAAATACAGGTTTAATTGCAGAAGTACGTAAAATTCAGATAATTGTTATACTTATCCATCATGTGCTTTCAGTAATTGACAAGCAGTTAGTACACTAATGTACTTTGAGAGACTGTGCTAACATACCAAACTAAGGAAGCTGTGTCCAACAGTTTTTCCGGCCCTATGACACACAATTTTTAGAGTCGACAGTACTAAATAATACTATAGTACGCGTTGCTGCGTAGTGTAGTAGGATATTCTACACTAAGAGTTCAGAGTGCAGTATATGTAAACTTAACTGGGTTATTATTGAGGTAAAAATACCCAAAATTTATGTACTTTGAAAATGTGATTAAAATTACCTCCATAATTATTGCTATAAAATAATAAAATTCAGTAATATACTTTGTACAGGCATTATTGCATAAAAGGGCCACTGGTATAAGTCCATGTCTAAGGGCTCCATTCATATTTACCTACAGAAACTTATATCTAATTTCTAAACTTTATTTCCTTCATTATGTCCTTGAAGTAAAACTTCATAATCTGCACCTTCATCTTGATACTAAGGTAGGATTAACTACCTTTAACTATGTTAATTATTAAGTTATTGCGTCTAATGATCTGTCAATTGTACTACGCTATTTTCCTATAAACAATAGCATTTATCAATTATCTTCTTCACTTTATCTCTATGAATATATTTTATACATTGCTCCTACTTTAAATTTTTGGTTGTGCGTTAGCGAAGACTGTCTGTCTATCTGCCTGCATTTCCTCATGATTTCTTGAAAACAAACTGATTTGTACACTTGAAATTTTAAATGTATTTTTATGAGTACATTGTTAAATACTTAATTCCATGAAGGTAAATGTTTCTTTGTTGGATTTATTTATCTCAACGGTGATCACCAATTTTATACAAGTACAGACATAAATGATGACAACTGTGAACAAAAACTTGCCTAGTTTAGTATATACATTTGTGGCAACAACAGATGATCAAAATACAATAGCAAAACAATGCTTGCAATACTACAAATATAAAATTTTCAACCGATTTAACAACTGTACCAAAATAAAATAAAATCATAAAAATCCTTTTAATAATGAAAATATCATCAGCAAATCAACACGTACATCGCAATAAATATATAAATTAGCAACAGTGTTAACATTTAATAAGATGAAAAACCAAAAACTGTACTAACAAAAATAACGCCATAAGTACAATGCAATAAACATTTAAACAAGCTAAAATAGAATATATAATTGATTACAGGAATCTCTCTCTCTCTCTCTCTCTCTCTCTCTCTCTCTCTCTCCCCTCCATCATCCCCCCTCTAACTTCTCTCTGTTGCTCAGTGTCTTCATCCTCCCTATCGTCCGGTAGCAGCGAGGAAGACTTCACTGAGGAAGAGCTGACCGCATGTGTCAAACAAATGAAAGACCGGGATATGACGGAATAAAGGGCGAAGTCGTCAAGAGGATGTACGGACGAATCAAAGGTACGCTGCTGAACTTGTACAACAAGATGCTGAGAGAAGGCAGGTTTCCGGACGTCTGGAAGAAAGGAATAGTGAAAGTATTCTTGAAAAGCGAAGATAAAGACCCGAGCAAAGTCAAATCCTACAGGCCGGTGACCCTCCTACCCGTGTTGGGAAAGTTAGGGGAAAGACTGGTCGTGAAGAGGATGAAGGATTGGATGGAGAGAGAAAATAGGACGAATGCTGCTCAGTATGGTTTCACGGAAGGTGTGGGAACAGTCGATGCATTGCTGGACATGAGAAGAGAGGTAGAAGAATCTGAGGAAAAATACGTCGTTGGATTGTTCCTGGACATCTCCGGAGCGTTCGACTCCGCTTGGTGGCCAGAGATCCTGAGGGCGCTGGTAAGATGGCGGTGCCCCAACAACATCTACCGTCTGGTGAGGGACTACTTTAGGGGGAGGGACAGTGACGCTGAGAGCTGGCAACGGTGAGGTGAGCAAGAGCATCACAAAAGGCTGCCCCCAAGGATCAGTGGTGGGCCCTCTGTTCTGGAATGTCCTGTTCGATGGGTTCCTACGGCTGCCATTTGAGGTGGGTATTTCGGCGAGAGCTTATGCGGATGACGGACTGCTGCTGGTGAAGTCCAACACGAGCCCAGACCTCATGGGGAAGGCGACAAGAGCCCTATAGCTTATTACAGGATGGGGAGAAGAAAGGAAGATGACGTTCTCGAAGGAGAAGACTGTGATGGTATTACTCAAAGGAAAGTTAGTTGAAAGGTTTATCCGTGTGAAACATGGGAGATGTGACAATCCGGTGCTCGAACGAGACAAAATATCTAGGAGTTGTAGTGGGAAGCAGGATGAAGTTTGCAGGGCATTATGACCAGGTGATCGACAAGGCTATAAAAGCCTTTGGAAAATTGAAAGGACTGGTAAAAAAAAAATCATGCAATGAAGTGTGAAAACTTAAGGAGACTGTACATCGGAGCGCTGGAGCCCATGGTCCTGTACGGCTGTGAAATGTGGGGGCAAAGAATGAGAGGACGAGGAGAGAGGTCGAAGCTGATGAGCCTGCAGAGGAAGATGCTATTGGGAGTGATCAAGGGTTACAGCACAATATCCCACGAAGCTGTCAGAGTGATTGCCGGAGTGATCCCGCTAGACCTGATGGTAGAAGAAAGAATCAAGCGAAGAGGGGACAAGGAGGAAGGGTTAGACAGCGGGGAGAGCAGGGGGATTAGAAGAGAAGAAACACTCTCTCTCTCCCTCTCTCTCTCTCTCTCTCTTTCTCTCTCTCTCTCTCTCTCTCTCTCTCTCTCTCTCTCTCTCTCTCTCTCTCTCTCTCTCTCTCTCCTCTCTCTCTCTCTCTCTCTCTCTCTCTGTGATGAAGGCATCACAAGAAGATCCGAAGATGTCTATGCTTTTGTGTAGGTGATTTCCTTCTCTAAAGACCCTGGGAATTGAGCTCTTGTAGCTGTACCTTGTATTCTAGATCCGCCTTCCAAAGATGTCTCTCAGTCTAGTCCTTCTAGGCACACGGTAGTCCAACAACCTAGCCAGCTCCGAACAGTCAGTGTCACTATTTACTATCTTGTATAAGAAGATGAGGTTAGCAGTCCGTCTTCTCTGTTGTAGAGGTGCAAGGTTGAGGGTGCGTCTTAATTCAGCAATTGCAGCGTCCATATATTGAACGCCTAGACGAAGACCGTGAATTCTCAATAATCTTGTTTGGATTCTTTCAATGGCCTCTATGTGAGTCTTGCAGTACACTACCGAGGCATATTCAAGAATAGGCCTGATTAAGGTTCGGTAAAGGAAGACAATTTTGTTGGCAGAATGGAGTTTTTTGGATACCCTGAGAACAAAACCCAACATTGCGCTGGCCTTATTACAATAATATGGGAAGCATGATCATGAGGACTAAAACGTGTAGTCACAACCACTCCAAGATCTCTGATACTGGTGGCATGTTTCAGGGCTGAGCCATCCAAGGTATAATCAAAGCGGATTACATCTTGGACTTACGGGAGAAATACAGAACTGCACACTTCTGGATGTTTAATTCCATACCATTGTCCTTACGCCACGCAGGCACCAACGCAAGGGTAGTTTGAAGGCTGTTTTCGACGCAGGAAAACTTCTAAAAATAGTTTTATGTGGGCAAACATAAGGAATTTGGAGTGAATTACTGATTTCATGTCATTCACAAACATGGTGGAAAGGAAAGGGGGGGAAGTCTAGAGGGACTCCCGATGGAACACTGAAAAACTCTGACGTAAAGCCGTTATACTTCACAATAAAACTTCTGTCAGCAATATAACTTTTGATCCAGTCCAGAACTCTGCCACATACACCGTACCCCTCAAATTTAGCTAGCAGCAAGGAATGATGGATTCGATCGAATGCCTTAGAGAGGTCTAGATATATGCAGTCAACCTGATTGGTTCTTGAGAATGCAGACATTACATAATTTTGAAACAAAACAAAATTCCTAGTTGTCGACGGACCACTTCTAAAACTGTATTGTTCCGGTACAATGACATTTTTATACATAAAGTTCAGTCTATCCAGAACAAGACTCTTAAATACTTTTGCTAGTATAGGTTGAACTGCAACGAGCCAGTAGTTTTTTAACTTCTTCACGGTTTCCAGATTTGTAGATAGGTATAACTCACTTTGAGATTCGACGGAAATACTCCTTTTGGTATCAAAGCATTGAAATAGATTGTTAGGTGGAGAGCCATCAATGAAGCACAATGCTTAAGAACTACTGGAGGTAAGTTATCTGGCCCAGCACCTTTTGATATACAAGAGGCTATACAAAATCCAGAGTCTTGTTGTACTGGGGTGTCGTAGTTTTTTAAATAATGAACAAAAATATTGTAGGAAAGCCCTAAATTTATCACGGTCACATTCCAGCTCTGCGTCATTAAAGAGAAGTCTAGATTTTTTTTAGACACATTTTTCAACAAACCGAGTATAGTCATATGATATTTTTACATTTGTTATATTAATACATGTAGCCTAACTACAATTTTTCCCTTCAATTTTAAATACTTAGAACCAATTTACTACATAACCAAACAGTCTAGTTTGGGCTTTTGCACGTACAGAACAACACCAAAAACCTTCGTTAAAATGTACAAAAGAGTGGACATGTGGACTAAAAGTCAGTGTTAACAAGTGTTACCAATTAAACTAACAAAGGGAGAAAACTGCATGAGAGGCAGTTCCTAAAGGGGCATTACTTTTTAACTAACTTTCTCTAACGCATGAAGTTGATTCTTTCATACCTTGAAAGAGAAAGTTAGAATAAATTGTAAGGAGTTTACATACTTTGAATATTATCTAAGTTTATTAAGTGTTTTATAAAATTATAGTTATTATCTATAAAAATGGACATTTTTAGTCAAAAATTGTGTGCTTACAACGAATTAACTATGTTTTAATGTTTCGAGATATTTTACAGGTTCCCCAAATTTTTTGAGACATGAAAGCTATTCCAAACTTCATAAATTAAAGCGTTTTAAATATCAGAGGTTTGAAGCGTATGGCACAGTTCAAATCACTTTTGTAAACTACTACTTTTCTTGGAAATGTTTAAGACCATATTAAAAATAATGTTTTGTAATTATACATACAGACTCTGAAACTGTTTACTACAGAAATTATAAAATATTAAAATGTATTTTTATTAATTACGTCATTTAAATGCAGGTTAAATAATGAGAATTCTTGGAATTCTAAGCAAACCTATTCACCTTACGCGAAATACTCGTATTTTGCATGAAAAAGGGCCATTAGCTTATGAAATACTAAAAATACTGCAAGTCATTGGAGTGTTTTTAACGTATGGTAATATAGTTATAACACAGATTTTCAAAGAACTAATAAATTTTAGCTTGTTTAATATAAATTTAATTCTTTCAGCAAAATTTGTGTTATTACCTTTATGTTAGGAAGTTTTGATTAATCATAACAATACTACCAGGCTGACTTGTTTATCCCAGTTACCAATTTGTTTAAATAATGTCATTAATTAAAAGGGATGTTTGATATGCACATACATATGCATTCAACCCGTACCTAATTATGTAATAAATTGATGATTTTACTGTTTTTTATTTGTGTTTTAATTATATCAATTAATTGTTGCATATTATTTATGTTTTAAGATATTCTTTCAGGCGCCGTCTTTAAGAATTGGCATGGTCATCATATTTATATTTAAAACTGAAGATTAAATTTGGATAATATGATTATTATTTAATTAGCTGACATGATAAGTACAATGTTAAATCAAAATAGAAGTGATATGACCTTGAAAACCTATATGATATCTTTAATGATTCATCGTATATAGTGTGATATACTTGTGAGTTTCTAAAGAAGCAAAGTTTAAACATTTTGTTTAATTTGTTCATATATCAGGTCATAATTAATATGAAATTCTTGTCTGAGTAAAAAGACCATTTTTATAGGTTCTTTAAATCGCCTATCAGTTATGAGAAAACTTGTCAAAATTTAGTACAAAGAAACTTTCAATGTGGGTAGTTATAACTGGATATCTTGCCCAGGTATGTAGTTTTGAATACAAACTATCTGTAAAGAGGTTTTTATCGGTAATAAAGATTATTTTAACTGTAATATATTTCTCAACAACGGTTTTTATCTGTGTTAAATGAAAACGTGCACAATTGTAAACCATTGGCGTCTGTATAATGTTGATTGAGTTAAACTAGTTTTTAGTATGTATATTGAATTCAGCTTATTTTACCTTTTTTCTTATTGCAGCGTCTGGAATCTGAAACCGTCACAGACTTGACTACTAGAATATGGGAGTGTATTTTGGTACAAGAGTGAAAATGGGTTAAATGAATTGACACAATGTTGAGCATCAAAATTGCATCTAATGAGACTCAATGAAAACGTCTCTTCACCTAGATTATACTTTTTCGTTTTGTAGTCTGACTCTCCAATGTCGACATGACGTTAACTTCCATGAGCATCAGGTTCCAGACGCTGCACTAAGAGGAAGATGAACTTAAGATAAACTCAACTTAATAAGCCATTCTTAGCGTAACTACGTTATGTTTAATGTTAATGTTACCCAATGCATACGTTAATTATATTCAATACTCGCCTGATAATACTTTTGTACTACAGTAATTGCGTTGATGGTAAAAAAATAATTTTGTTTCGATTTTATAAATTTTAATACTAATGATTTTATTCAACACGTGCGTTTTGTCAAATTAAATAAGTATTAGGTGCAATATGCACCAATTTCATGACTAGTCATCTGAGAGTCAATTTACCTAGATTGGATTTCAGGGACATAGTATCATTAAGCTTCAAATTTAACATCAGGTAATAGTTTTGATTGTAACAGATACACAAGAGATAGTTTAAATTGAGGTACGACAAAGTGAGGGCCCGGACTGCTATCTGTTGAATGAGTGGTCATGTTGCATATATTTGAACGGTTACAATCAAAGTAAACTGTGTAACTAATACGAAGATAGAAGTACTATTAATAATTTCATTGACATAATGCTATTGGTTTTCTGCTTTGTATCCTTGGTGGAAGTAAGTAGGTTTTAATGGAAAAGACATGTCATACTGATGATGCCTTAACCGGCGAAAGCGCTTTTTTTTAAATAAATTTAATGTGGAAGTATATAAAAAATGTCTTTTCCATTTTATTGCTATTGGAACTAAAAATGGTAATTCCACTGTTGATAAAAAAAAATATTAAATTGGTTTATAATTCAAGCAGTAATATGAAAGCGTTTCGTCTATATAGATTAAAAATACATTTGTGCAAAGTATTCTATGCTCCTTTAGTTGATATTTACAAATTCAGAAAATATTTAATTTTACGTTTCCATTGAATAATTTAGAAGTGAAGATGTATTTATTTGCATAAGAATGAATCGCTATGAAAGAGTTTCTTTCCGATTCGGATTCGTAAAGAAGGAAGGTTGAAGTGCTCCAGGCTTTGTGAGTTTAAATGAGTCTTTTCATCTGTCAGATATTTACTTGTAACGAATAATTAATACTATCACTATATTAAGTTATACAGCAAAGCAGGTGAATTAACATGCATGAAACCATTTAAAATTTAAAAAAAACTGCGGTAATATTGAGGAGATCTTGTTTATATTACTTTTGTATATTAATAATTAATTTTAGTAGATATTTTTTCGGATTGTCTTACTACGGTATAAGTTATTGTTACACAGTTACTTCACAATACTCAACAAATAGACTATTCCATTACTTAGTATTACTATTGCACCGTACTGTGAAACAATTATCGTGAGTCACGGTTTTTAAAAACGTAGTTTATGTTTCTAATAAATACTTTTCCATTATGAAACATTGTTACATTATAATATTCAATACATAAACTACTCCATTACTTAGTATTGGTTTAGCATCGTATTCTGGAGCAATTATATTGAGGCACAGTTTTATAAAACATAAAATCTCATTCCGACAGAAGGAGAGTTCAATGCGATGTGCAAAAACGGATCCACACACCAGTGTATACGATACAGCGACTTGGCAAATATCCGGGATATTCTATTGAATAAAAAAACCATACGCAGCTTTGGACAACGCTGGCAAGTTAACAATAGCTATTCGATTTGCAAGTGCCCATCGTAGCCACAGCTCTTTCCCAATTTTCCACCTTTTCCTCTCTGTCCACTATTCCTGTCCCGGTTGGTAACTAACCAGTGTATTTGCCTTACTAGTGGAATGAGGAACTTATACACTCTACAGCTTCACTTAGTTTTATCTGATGTAAGGTTGGTATTGCTTTAACGTTAACACATTCACGACGACGTGCGCCACGTGTGGTACACGGCGATCTTCTCACGAGCGCGTCGTGTACCACGTGTGGCGCACGGCCCACATTACAGCAGCGCGTCATGTACCACTCGTGGTACACGAACAATGCATTTTCAAATGGCTCTCTGAAACTAACGTTTTCCTAGAAGGTTCTACATTTCTGTCTACGCCATCTATAAAACTCTTATAATATTTTTCATTCAATACAAACTCGTTTTTTCCCAAAATTGGTGTAAAAAATTGCATAGTATCTGAATAGTTGTTTGCCGTGTTTGTGATAGCTAATAAGCCTATCAGTAAAGATGAACCTGTAAACCTTTATGTTCTTAAACTTAATATATGTTCACAAATTTAGAGTAGTTATTACGGGTAGATAAAAAAGTTGCTCACGTTATAAGTTATGAGTTTAATCGGCAGAAAGTGACAAGTCTAACCTAACAAATACTTAGTAAATTTAAATAAAGTAATGAAAATAACTAAGTATTAAAAATCTCTAAATCTACATGACATTTTTCGTCACATGTTTGTTATTGAAACAGTCCAAACACATCGCTGGATTATCTGTGCAGTCTTTGCAGAAAGTTGTAACTCTCTTGCAACGTTTTCTGGCTTCTGTCGTCCCATGACAGGCAACTAGAGACTCATAGCAAGGTAAACATCGTTTTCTTGATTGCTTAGCCAGGCCATCTCTCTTAACTAATTCGTGTTTTGAGTAGGTAATCGTCTTGCTGAAAACAGCACATTAAATGTTGAAAATATGGTTTAAAGTCAAATGTTCAAGAAGCTTATAATTAAAATTGTTTGTACAGACTTTGAGGCCTAATTTACGTGCAAACTATTTGTTCTGTTTCCTAAAACAATACCGATTCAGATTATATAATTTAAATGAAATACACTAGTTATAAATAAGATTACCTGAAATCGGAGGTGTTGAGAGTTGGTTAGAAGCAGGATTACAGTTACTGTTTTCCTCTACAAGCTTTCTTGCCAAAACAGATCGGAATTTTAGCATATCCCATTTAGCTTTCTTTTCCCTAACACTGTTGAATACCACAAAGGCGTTCACAACACATGTACCCAGCAATAACTCTAGTGCAACCTTCTTGTACCATTTAGACGTTTTTCTCAATGGGCTATAATACGAACTCATTTGGTCTGATACGTCTACGCCCTTTTTGGCATCATTGTAAGCTAAAACACAGCTAGTTTTCATGATTGGTTCGTTATTTCTATTGGTTTTTTTACTGGGCAATACGTTGTCCCCATCCTCAGGTCGAGTACTTATCAAGTTTACTCGACTCTTGTCGACCCAGCTGATTACTTTTATTTATTTATTTATTAACGGACAAACCATTTTACAATAAATTACACAATAGCTGATACAAGCGATAAGGCAATAAAAATACAAAAAAAGAATAAGTGTATAAATCGAGAGAATGCGATACAATAACATTATGAAGCTTATAAACAACAAGATGTAAACAAAAAATATAAAACTATTGAAACATAAACAATGAAACTGCAAGATGTGTTCTGCAAATACAGCAATTAATTAACAAAAATCAGATACTAACAACAATACAATATATATATAATAATAAATACCAACAATAATAATCTATATAAAAGTGCAATAACAGGAATAAATAAAATATAATAAATATATAAAAGCAATGAGAACTAATATTAACAGCTAATAAACTATGTAATTTAGCAATAACAAGAATACCATATATTAGTATTAAAAATGAGTAATTAATAAGTAGCTAGGAAATAAATTATTATATAAAATTGCAGTACACTACACTCCGTAGAGGCGCTTCCAATCACTCTTGAGCTGCGATAAGTGAGGTGTCCTTCCTCCTGAACAGCTGGCCACTGCTGTATAATCAGTAGCTTAATTGGTGAGAACTTCCACTCCCCGCGCGATGGTCCGCGCCTGTACAACCCCAGCAGAAAGAAGAGAGAAGGCCTGCCGGCGAACCTGGTGAAGTCCATCGAAGAACAGGTCACACCCAGACGCAACCCGATTTCCCAGGCGAATAAACCTTGCGAAAGGACTGTTGAAGTCGAAGTTGGTTGAGTGGTATCTTCGACCCAGCAGATCTCGAGATCTTGTGTTTGCCGGAACTCTGAGGTCGATTTCAGCTAGGAGATCTGGATAGTTCATGCGACCATTCACTATCTTCCAGAGAAGGACAACACCAGCCACGTCACGTCGCAGGGCAAGAGGTGACAAGTTCAGATTGCTGGACAGTTCCTCCACAGGCACATCAAGATAGGCAAAACCCAGCCGGACACCAATCAAGCGAAGAAAACGCCTTTGTAAAGCCTCCAGTCTCGTCCTATTGCCAACAGTGTAAGGCGACCACACGGGACTTGCATATTCCACAAGCTGTCTCACAAGGGAACAATACAGAGAGCGAAGAGCAGAAGGGTTGTCGATGCCTCTGGAGAATCTTGCTATGAAACCAAGCATCTTGTTTGCTTTGCTACTGATGTGGTCTATATGTCCAGAAAATCCCATGTCGCTGGCAAATATAACGCCTAGGTCTTTTATACACTGGGACCGTGGAATGGATGTACCAGAAATGGAGTATACGTATATGACTGGAGATTTGATGCGGTGATAAGTTATACAAGAGCACTTACTGGGATTTACAGACATGTTATTCCTGACACACCAATCCTCAATTCCGGAAAGGCTATTTTGAATTTCTTGAGAGTCTTCTGGTGTAGACACAGCGATGAAAATCTTCAGGTCGTCAGCAAATTGTAAGGCCTTTACAGTTAATTTGTCTAGTAGGTCATTGACAAAGACATTGAAGAGGCAAGGTACCAGCAAAGAACCTTGTGGAACTCCTGAAGAAGGTGAGAACTGAGTGGAAGTGGCGGAACCAATCCTCACGACCAGAGAACGTTTTTGAAGATAACTAGAAATCCATGACAAAAGAGGTTCAGCCACTCCGTAACCCAGCAACTTAGACACAAGAATTGTGTGGTCGACCTTGTCGAAGGCTTTTGTCATATCGATGTAGGCTGTATCAAACTTGGTAGTTCTTGCGAAAAGCAGACAAAACATATTCTTGAAAGAGCAGGAGGTTGGAGACAGTAGACTTGCCCTTCATAAAACCATGTTGGGAAGGATGGATTATTTTGGATAGAAAAGGATTCAGTCTATCTACCACGATACTTTCAAAAACTTTGCCAATTGCCGGCAGAATAGTGATTGGACGGTAGTTCCGTATGTCGCTGGGATCATTTGCTTTATGTAAAGGAATGATGAAGCCCAACTTTAAAGAGCTAGGGAAGATTCCTTTGTTAAGTGATTCATTGAACAACACTGTGAGGGGTTCAGCTAAGAGAGATCGGCAGTGATGAAGCATAGATGGCGGTATATTGTCAATTCCAGCTCCCTTTGTAGTGTCCAGATTCTTAAGCTTGCTGAGAACTTCTTCTGTTGAGGTTGTTATGACACAAAGAGAATCGAAGACGGCATAGCTAAAGCTAGGTGAAACTCGTAACGAGGGAGAGTAGACTGAGTTGAAATAACTGGAGAACAGCTGGCAAATGCTTGTTGTGTCACTGGCCACTTCATCATCTAAATGCAGACTAGATGGCATATCAGGAGTATTTCTTTGAGCTTTAACTAGTCCCCAGAAAGCTCGTGGATTAGAAGATATGTTTGATTGAACATTGGACAAATATCGAATGTTGCATTCACGAGACAGCGACCTACAAGTATCTCTCAGCCTCGAGAACTCATAATAATGGGCAAGATTGAAACTTCTCTTGAAACGTGCATGCGCAGCTTTCTTTTCGATAATGCATTTTTTTAGGTCATTATTAAACCACCTAGGGAAGCGTGAGATACCAAATTTCTTCAACGGACTTGCATTTTTGACGATTTTCTCTAAGGAACTTTCCAGAATGTCGAACTTTTCATCAACTGAGATCGGCTGGTGAATAAATAACTTTTATAACTTGTTTGTTCTCCTGCGCATACACTTCACCCTTTTTCAATTTCTTGCTTATAACAGTCTTCGGATTGGACTTCAAATCCTTTCTCAAGGTACTACAAAGGTAAGTTTTTCTTTTAAGCAAGGCCTCAGCTAACTCGACGCTGTTGTAATAATTATCAGCGTACAGCAAACGGCCGTGGCCTAAGAAATCATGAATAAGATGCAGCATTATTTTTTGTTTGTGGCCTTTTCCAGATGTAATGTCACCTTTACCTACGTATATTTTGAACTTGCAGGTATAGCCATCAGGAGAACAAAGCTTGTATATTTTTACACCATATTTGTGCGATTTGTCCGGCAAGTACTGCCGAAAATTAAGCCTGCCTCTCCACGGGACCATGGTCTCATCTATAACTACAGTTTCACCTGGAATACTGACAGCTTTGAATCTATCATTTAACATGACCTGCAGTTTTTGGAGCTTTTTCATCTTGGGTTCTTCGCCTACAGCTTCTTCATTATTATGAAAATGAAGACATCGAAGAAGCATTTCAAACCGCTCTCTCTTCATAGCCTGTTTTATGAAGTCATTTTTAAACATGGTGTCATTTGACCAGTAAAACCTTATTTGAGGCAAAGGGCACATCCCCATCACAATCAAAATCCCTAGAAATTGTTTTATTTCTCCACTAGTACAGTCAATCCACTGCCTCATAAAAGACCTTTGTTTGGGGATATTGTTTGAAATATCTTGCCGGGCATATCGGTTTGTTTCTTCTACGATGAGGTTAATAATATCGTCTGATAAAAACTGCTCTAATACTGTTACAGGATTTGATATGTCAAAATCATACACTAAACCCTTCATTGTCAGTATAGGGAAATTGTCTGACAGTACTCTTTACGTCATCCCACTCATTACCATCGTCATCATTACCGGTACTTGTTTCAGTTTCACCATTTGGCCCATCATCAGTTTCGGGCACATCGCCATTGGCGGTTTCATTATTTTGCTGATAAGGTTCTTCTAATTCTGATATTGTATTATTTTCATAAACATTTACACCTAATTCATCACCTAAGCTTATATTTTGTAAGAAATAAAGAACTGCATTCTGAAGGCTTACGTCATCTGAAGTAACAATTACATTTTCTTCGATATTTAATGCATGACTTACTTCATTTGCATCAAGTTCCTCATCATTACCGTCTGAATTTGAATCCTCACTATCTGCTTCAGATGGTAAGTATTCACTCCCCGACACAGAAAAATCAGTAAGTTCACAATCACTGTGGCCTTCAAGAGCATCATCGATCTCTTGTTCGTCCATTTTATTACAATTTCACTACGAAACACCACAAAATAACTTTCAATTCAACATACACCCAGTCACTAGCAGTGTTAACCTACAAATTAACGAACCAGACTGACAGAAGAAAAACAAAAGCACGCCAAACGATGCTCGCCAAATGTCTAGCTAGACGTAGGTTAGAAGCAACACGTGTACCACGTGTGGTACACGACGCGGTAGATTAATGTCTCATTAGTTCAGCGCGTCGTGTACCACACGTGGTACACGCACATATATGTATAAAAGTTCATCAAAAAATTGTTTAATTTACGTTTTGATAGTTTTGCACATATTTTATAACTGCTGTCTAGTGATTTAAGCAAAAAAAACAACATACGCATTTCTGACAGATTTTACCGATATCAACACGCCACTTAATTACGAAGGTAGTTATCACCTACGTCGTGAATGTGTTAATTGATATACTCACACAAAGTACTGTAATGAACTGTTTGTTATGTGTCAGCAATAATAAAAATGACCTTGATTTTTTACCATGTTAAAATATTTTAAACTCCTAACTATTTTAAGCCTTTATTTTGTGTTTGTATGATTATTAAACATTTCTCGTTTCAACGATCAGTAATTAAAATTATTTCTAGTTTATACGTTACATTATCTTATGAACGTTTATTGATTAATTACTCTTTTTTTCATAACCTTAAATAGTTAAGTTGCTCATGATTATTATTATTACTAAGGACTTATTTTATATTATTGTTTTACTAAACCCTCACTGTTCATTATATTGTCGTGTAATTGATATTTTATGATCGAAAACATATTCTATCTACTTTATTATTTACTTCTCTATTATTATGTCTTCTATATAATAGTAGTTTAATAATTAATTACATGTTCTTGTTATGTGATAATTTATTTTTCTTTACATACATTACAGGTTCTAAAATTAAACTTAAATGAACTTTTCTTGAATTTGATCAGAATGCTCTAAGAAATTAAGGTTCTTATAAAATCAATATATGAATGAACATGGACAATTTTATAATTTATTTTTATTGCCATGGTTCAGACCAAGGGTACAATCCACCACCTTGCCAGACTGCAAAAGTACATTTGTTACACTATGCTTGTGTAGGATCCTAATTTACATTATGTTACTATTATACATTAATTTCCTAATTATAATTACGTATTTTTTTTTACATAATATCAACCACAAATAGTTATCCTTATTATAAATATACAATAATATTCCTATGATTACATAAACCTATAATCATTCCTATATCATAATTATACTTTACATTCAATTCAGTTATTGTTTAAATATTAAATAAACAAAGTAAATAAAACAAGCATTAGTGAGACTTTATTTACTGCGCACCTCTTAAAAGTTACAGTTTTAAAATTGTACGATCATTAAAATGAAATAAATATTAAAATGTTCTACATTTGATCATATTAATGAGATTTATTTTCATTTTCTAAGAAAAACACGCTTTAGCGTGTCACACTTATTTGGCACACGTCTAGAGCATGCAGCCAGGTTGATTATGTTTGGATACTTTGTGTACCGCACCTTTAGAGAGGTACAGTTTTAAAATCGTGTACACTCTCGTACTATTCAGAAATTTCCACATTATTTCTAGATAACACAAAAACACATTGTCTAACAAAACAAGCTCAAGTTTTCTCGGCCTAGAGCATGCAACAGGGGTTGAGTATGTTCGGGTACTTTGTTTACCGTCCCTTTAGAGAGAGACAGCTTTATAATTTATAGATGTTCTCAAATAGTCTTTGCTACGTGAATTATATATTTTCACGCCCGCGTGAAATAATACGCAAATAATAGTATGTGTTTATTTGACTAAAATTCAACGGAAACCGTTATTAAACTAAAGCGTAGATTGTTTACTCAGCTATAAATGTTTTTCTTAAAAGGTTGGTACGTAAAGTATAGTCTTTGTGTTACGAGTAGTTATGAGGACTGAAATCTACTCTCTTCTTCAGGTATTAACAAACTCTAAATACATCAGGTTATACATGCATAAGAAACGTAAAACTAAAAAGAGCTGCTATGAACGTGCTACTCCGTAAACGTGCGTTCCACATTCCCTGATACGAGTATTATGTGCTGTTTAGTGCTCTTGGTTATATGCAGTACCTACTGCTTGGTTACTCTTCAATCCGAACTTATTGTTGTTAGTTTAATAGTTAGGTATTCGTTGAGTTTTGATGTAAAACATTTTATATTTTTGAATTTAGATGTTTGTATGCAAACTGGGGAGTAGGGTAGATTCCAATTTATTAAAACTTAATGTAAATTTGTAAGATATAATAGTGGCAAATATTCAAAATCCCATTACACTTTCAAATCAGACAATGATAATAGAAAACCTTAAACTAAGAATCTAGCATCCACTTTCATTCGTTACAGTGAGTGCTTAAGCAGTTATGTATGAATAGTTCAGACCGTATATTAATTCTATAGCAAGCTTCAACATATATCTAACTCATTATATTATTGTTTAAAAACATTGAATACATAAAAATAAAGCTATAATAAATAAAGTGTTCCATTAATGTGACACGGTACAGAACATGGAACTTAGACAGCCACGTAATGCAGGCATTATCTAAAGCTTAGATAATACAAATGGGCAAATCGTGTTAGGAGGAATAGATCCGAAGTAAACCGTCCTGTAAGTGCCACACCTTTAGTATTCATTTGTTAAAAAGGTAATCTGCATAAGTAATTAGAGGAGTTTTGAACACAAAATCTCATTTAATATATGTTTATCTAATTTAAGAGTTAGTTTTATAATTGATTATGCAGGGCCATCCAAAAGTCAGTGGCTGCACCTGACATTTATTGACGTTTTTGCCATTAAAATAAAAACTTGCTGATCTTTCTATGTTAATAAAACCTACTTGTTAGCATACCTAAAAGGTTTTGCTGGGAACACGTCCTAGCTTAAGATTTTGGAACATTAGCCCCCCACATGTGACACTTTGTTGGAAAGGGAATAAAGAAATAGATATTTTAGCTTGAATAGAACATCTATTATCTATGACCACTCCAAGATAGCGGTCGATGATGACGTAGAATGGGGGTTTAAGCTTAAAATGGACTTGTACGGAACTTGGATTGTGGGGTATTGTTTTATAAACAGCGCGTACATGATATCAGCTTAAAAACTACCCATTTATTTCAAATATCAAACAAGGGGGAAATAGGTTATCCTACGTCTCGCGGTAACGTATAGTTGTTACCATTAAAAAGATTTAGGTTGGGGTGCGCTCGCAGGGGTGACCGAACCCTCAACATTTTTTATATTTTAAAAAGTACGTCTAACCTACAAATATTATTTCAATCGGTCAAAACCATCTATAAACAATAGCGGTGGGCATTAATGTTGGGTGACCCTTTATTGTGGTCTTTCAAGTGAAATATGTTCTCTCAACATAATCCTTTGGAGGACATGCGCCAAAATCGAACTAGATGTTGCTTATTTAATAACAAAGCTTCGTGCAAAACTTCGAAGAAATAGGTCCGTTCAGACAGATAGACAAACTTACATAGTTGAATTTTTCCATTCCTTCGAGTGATAGACTTCACTAATGCTCAGTCAATAAAAGTTGGCCAATTCCTGAATATTTTTGATTTTTTACCGCTATATAATTGCTGCTGATTTTAAGTTACTTACCCTCAGTGATACACTCATAGTTTTGATAGCTTAAGAAATATTTCTATCTAATTATACATCCCAGGAGGGTCCATCTCTGGCTGTTTACACTCTTAGTTGAACACACACTAGTTACAGCAAAAACAGTGCCACTTAAATCTGGTCTATCCTTTGAGTGTCTAAGAGTGGTAAATCATTAACCGCAAATGTCGAGATAATACGTTAAGGGCATTTATCGATGTCCGTTTACTGCGGGGGTGATTGTAGGGGTGATTGGAGCTCCTCTAGTGTTATACGACAGTTAATATCCTGTATATGAGGCAGTGATACCACTACAAACTTTATCTAAAGAAGCTAGATCAGAGATAGGCACCTATACTTCCAACGCGACATGGCAGATATAGTGTCCGAAACTCCTCCTCATGTTTAATGAATCTAAGGATCTCGACAGTATGCGGCTTTTTCCCTCAACCTTACTGTCTATTAGTAAGGAAGCAAGTATGAAGTCAATTTAGGAACTAGGCAGGTATCTCAGTTGCTTGTCTTAAATGAAAAGATGAATAACACAACTTACTTTAGCCTCTCTCACAATAAAAATATAAAAATGCTAGAAAGTGGAAGACTTAACTTCGTAAATTTGTCACTTTATTCTCATGATGTTATACCATGGGCACATAATATAAAATAAATCTGGCGATCTCCAAGTAATATTATTTTGGATCTCCATTACCATATTAATAAATAATTTTTCAAAAATCGTGAGTAAGGTTTCATAAGGTTTATTGAACCATAGAAGGGTTGTCAATTATTGAAAAATGCAAACTCACAATCAAATATGGAAATTTATTAAAACGATTTTGTACATAAGCTTTTGTACGAGCTATTCTAGGATGAGTCCCTTACCACAGCAAAGTAAAAGCCTTTTAGAATACCTCCTATTCCTAAGCTGTTCACATTATTTTATGGAGCCATAATTTTAGTAACGTTCTGTTTTAATGTTCATCGTGCTTAATATTTTTACAATTTCACAAACAATTATTAAGTGGCTCGTGAAGCTAGAAGACCTGCTTTGAAAGCTGCCAAGATTGGGTTTCGAACAACTTCAGCTGAACTTTGCTACACAATTGATACAAGTTAATCTAATTGAGCATCTGATGCTTTGGCCAAAGTTAGAGTGTCAAATTTCCAAATTAATGATAAAAACGCACATCTTCTTTCTTCGTAAAATTAATGTTGATGATACCAATAACCGTAGGAATAAAAAGTAAATACAAACAAAACAAATGCTGAGAGCACAAAGTTAAAAGAAAAATGAATTATACGGTTTTAAACTTCAAGCTTTGAGGAATACCTTTATAAAGATTATTGCCAATATCGAAAAATATTTGATTAATCTATCGTAGACTTTGATGTCAGGGGATTAAAGGGAGTTTAACAGACATACTGGAGGTTTGTTTTGACAAAAACTTACTAAGACTTTCCGTTTCATAATTATGATGTGGTTGTACCGTATGACGATAACACATGGGGGTGGTGACTTCTGAGGTCGTAGTAATAAATACTAGAAATACAAAGTGTACTTATAAGTTCAGTTTAATTACGAAAACTTAAAAGCACCACTTTTAGATGGTAAAGGAAAAGTTATGTACTGCCACGTTGCTGCCAATTAGAATATAATAACTAAAAAGTATATCTTCTAGGTGGGCCTAAAATATCCAATGTTCTGTTGAATTATGCGTACGACGTTTTACTTTACAAAACAATAATATTTCACTTCCCTTCGCAATAGGTAGACTCACAACCCGGGTGTCGGCGTCTTGGCACGAGACATTGAAGCTGTAGTCTAAGAACGGTTATTTCTAGAAGAGGAGTAGAGTTGAGAAGTGGTAGCCATCTATTCAAACAACACGTGAGATACTTCAGCTACGTAAACTCGCCTAAAACAAATTCGCGACGGTATTAGCCATTTAATGATACAAATTACTATTTATAACAACGTGCTCGTCGCCATAAGGACGACGCCACAACCTTTATCTATCTCCATCAAGCAATTAAAAGATCTTCAAGGGTAAGTTACTTTACTATTCACATCTTTACTTTACGTTACATTCATTTTATACGTTTGGCATCAAAGGGCTAATTTAATAATACGAAAAGATAAATTTTACTTACGGACAAAGCGCGCGAGGTCTGATCGGTTTCGTAGTTGGGCTGCTACAAAGGGTTAGAAGAAAAAATTCATACGCGTGCCAATTAGGTAGTTACTCCGCCCAATAATTTAGTTCCGGAACATTGGATGTAAAATAATATTATATTATACTGGCTGATTAGGTTGCGAAATTTACATTGTATGAAATTTAATTAACTAATTTACGGTACAGATTATCCCCCCTGTTTTGATTTCGCAACCTAGTTAGTCGCTTTACTTTAAACATATTCTAAATAACAAACTTAATTCAACCTTTTATTCATTACATAAATTCAAATTCAACCATAACAATACGATAGCGCGGGGGGTTTCAAAAGTTTTCCTATGAAATCCGCTAGATCGCATGCCAATGCAGTTCTATGACTGCTCGCTTTAGGGACCAAAAATAGAAAATCAATTTAGGCAAACTATTTTCATGCAGTGCACGTTGCAGCGTTTTAGAATTTGGCGGGTCGTTGCAAGAATAAGGGCATTTAAGGCGATTAAATCGTAAACAAGTGTAGTGTACTGTTTTGTTATATAGGCGCCACATTCATACTTCTTTTTGCATTCATACCAGTGTTTTGTGTATAGTGTTTTGCCATTAAATACCCTGAGACTTACGGACAAGTTACCAATATGGATCGAATACTTTGGAATGAAACGTCCCCTCACGAGAAGCTAAGTCTCACATTGCGTATTAATACTGCATCACTCTTAATATATATATTTACATACAACATCCTATACATCTTACATCTACATGAATTTTAACACTTCAAATATATCTACAAAATTCAAAATTCAACATTTCGGCATACCTACAAAACACAGACAATTTTTCATATTTGGTTCCCTCATTACAAACAGTCAGGATCAAACCTTTGTCTCATTTCTTTACACTAAGTCTATTTACAAATTCTTTTTCTATATTTTATTTCCATTGACACATTCGTTAAGAATTCACCAAACAGTTAACTTCCTGGATTTTATGTTATCTTTTAAATTTGGCAGCAAGTGGTTCCTTAAGCTAGGGATGCTACAATTTTTTTTTTATTATTTATACAGAACAGGTCTTAATTTAATTTTAAATCTACAATATGAACCTTTTTTACATTCAAAGCATTTTCAGTGTGTTGTACAATACAAGTTACAGGGCTTAAAAAATATAAAATTCTATAAATTTCCTACATATTTTGGTGCTAATTTTTGCACACAAAACTTTTCTACCTTATTGCTTAAATAGTGGGTTCTAATCCATACTAAGGAATGCAACTTAAAGGGATGTTTTACATTTTGCTCTGAGTACTTTTGTCTATTACTGTTATGTGCTATACTCCTTTTTACATTCACCATAGCTCTCTTTAAATTGTTTACAACAGTTTTCCTTGGACAAATTCTCACCAATTAGATCATTTAGCTTCCATAAATTAGATAAAGCATTATTACAGGAATGATTAAACATTAAATCAAAGGCAGCAAAACCTGTGCTTCATTATGGGCGGTGTTTAAACTTAATTGTATATAGCCTAGGTCATTATCCCAATTACTATGACAGTTGTGATAGAAACTACGTAATAATGTAGATATGTTTCTAATATGCCTTTCTGATTGATTTCCATTAGCCCTGTAAGGCGCTAGTCTACGGTGTTCAATAAAATTCTTAAATAAGAACTTCTTAAAATACAGTGATGTAAAATATGCGGCATTGTCTGACACTATTATTTTAGGTACAGAAAAGTTGTTAAAAATTATGCGGTCTAATTTATTACATATTTCAGCACTCTTACATTCCCTCAAAGGGATTAGCCATAGAAATTTACTGGCGGCATCTACAACTACAAGTAAATATACATTGCTGTTTCTAGTTCTCACTAAGGGACCTAAAAGATCTATGAATAAAACAATCCATATTGTTCTTAAATGGCACAGATACTAATTCGCCTTCATATTTTCTTTGGCACACTTTACCTCATTTTTACAAACATTACATGCTTTCACTTTTGCCTTTATAATTTCGTCTAAATCAGGTCTATAAAAATACTGATTAATTTTTCTTTGCGTTCTAGCAATGCCTAAATGACCTCCTATTAAAGAGCTGTGGAAGAATTCATATACTAAATCAACTAACTGTACAGGCAAAAATATCTTACTCTTACTTTTTACATTCCTTTTGTACATCAGTAAATTGTTTTTTATAAAATAACATAAATTGTTACTATTGCTTTTTACAGATTGAATGATTCGCTGAGTTTCTTTATCTTGAAGTTGATATTTTTCTAAATCTTTAAACGCTAATGGCAAATCATTAATTAAACAACCACAAATTATCCTTGTTATTGCACTTATTATTTATCTGCATTTTAGGCTTTACATTAGATGTTCGTTTTACATGTTTGCCTTCGGGAGGAGTTTGAATGGCAGAAGGAAATCGATAATCTATTTTTTATCCTGGTCTGGAACGTTCCGGCAGTCACTGGGGCTCGGATCAGCTGTTCCCGTCGACTCGCCCTCAAACATACGTGAAAGGGCGTCTGCCAGCGCATTATCGGTGGAACTTTTAAATTCCACCTCAAATGGCAAATTCAAAATCCTCTCGATCCACCGGGCAAGTCTTCCTACCTTCCTTTTGTGATTGAGGACATAGGATAAAGCTTGATTATCAGTTATTAATTTAAAGGTTCTTACTTCTAAAAATTCGTGCCATTTTTCTATGCAAATTAGTGCACTCAAAGCTTTTTTTTTCATAGACAGTATATTTTAATTCGGCATCAGTAAATTTCCTAGAGTAATAGGCTATTGGCATTAATTCATTTTGGTCGTTTTCCTGTAACAAACAACCACCTGCGGCTATTCCACTAGCATCTGTCATTACTATAAATTGCTTTGAAAAATCGGCTAACTGGAGTACAGGAGGATTCATTATAGCTTCTTTTAACTTTTACAAAACGAATCTTGACATTCACTTGTCCAAACAAATTTAGCGTTTTTCCTTCTTAAACGATTTTAAAGGATTACATAATTCGGCATAATTATTTATAAATTTTGAAAAGAAATTGGTCATACCTAAAAACTGTGAAATTTGTTTGGCGTTCTTAGGCGGCATAAATTCTCCTATACTCCTTGTTCGCTCGGGATCTATAGTTACTGTATTATTTTTTATTAAGTTCCCCAAAAAGGAGAGATTTCCTCAAAACAAAACTTTGCTTTCTCTAGGTTTGCCGTTAAGCCATGTTTGCTTAGTCTATTTACAATCTCTCTGACATGTACTAAATGCGAATCAAGGTCTTTACTGTAAAACTAAAATATCATCACAAAAATTTATCACATATTTAAATTTTATATTGTCTAGGACTTTATCCAGATAGGCGGACAATACAGCACTACCAACATGTAAACCAAAGGGTACTCGTTTAAATTTATATTTACCAAATATAGTGCTAAATGAGGTAAGATCTTGACTATCAGGTGATAATGGACATTGCAAAAAACTTTTTCTTAAATCTATTATTGAAAAATATTTGGCTCCACTAAGATGTTGATAATAATTATTTAAATCACCAATGGGAAAATCAATTTTCTGTAACTTTTTATTTAATTCGGTATAATTGACTACAAGTCTGTCCTTTTTGGTTAAAAAGGCTGGACTGGAGTAGGCTGAAGTACTGGGTTCAATTATTCCTTGGTCCAACCAATCCTGTATTATTGTTTTCATCTTATTTACAGTAGGAGGGCTCATAAAATAAGGCCTAATATTTACAGGTGTGTGGGGTTCATTTAGAACTAATCTCACTTCCAAATCTAGAGCCTCTCCTAATTTTGGATTAAAAACATTTGGAAAATCCCCTATAAGGTTTTGTATCTCAGCCTCAGCTCTAGTGCACCCTATTTTTACATCAATGCTGTTTACTTCATGTTCAAAAGGCTGTTGTCTGACAATAGTTATTTTCTCATTTACAATTAAATTTAAAAATAACATGAATCTCCATCAAGATCTAAAATTAATTTGCTATTAGATATAAATGGGTTTCCCAATACAATGTCCCATTTTAAATTATCCAATACAATAAATTTTACTTTCCAACAAAATTTAGAAATTTTTATCTTAGCATAACAGTAACCAAAACATTTTATTTCAGTGTTATTTGCAGCATACATTCTATCATCTGACTTCATTAATTTAGAAACATTTTTATTCAACAATAGGCTATCATAAGATTCTTTATTAATTATATCTCTTGTAGCACCAGTATCTAATAAGCAGTTGTTTTTTACATTTTTACCCACTATAGCTTCAATTAAAGGCATATTGTTACACTGTCTAACATTTAGTCTTAAATTAGGTTTTCTATAGTTTAATTTACTCCAATTTTTAATTAACTTACCATAGACTCTCATAAAATAGTGTTTTTCTTTTCTTACTGTATTACTATTTATAAAATTATTATTCTTAAACTTATGAAACCGGGGAGGAATATTTTTAGGTGTTGTGTGTAATACCACTCCCATATCGACTAATTTTTTTGGATTCCTAAAACAATTTTTTGCTAAGTGACCAGGCCCATTACAATTGAAACATAACTTTGGGTTTTTGACAGTAGGCCTACTTTTTTCTAAGTTCAACATGTGGTGGATACATGTTGTTAACATATGTCTTACTTAAATTGTCCCTTAAGTTATCATTAAAGGTTATATTGTTACTAGCTATACACACATTTTCCAAATCTGTAAAACCAATGGGATTGTTTTCAAAAATTAACTTATTTCTATCTGTAGGCTTAATACCTCTTTTTATACAAGTTACCAAGTCCTGTTCACTTATGTTACACAATAAAACTTGACTGAGCTCTTTGATGTCATAGATGTATTCATACAGTGGCTCATCAATCCTTTGTGGCCTATAAACTAAATCTAGTCTAAGTCTTTCAATTAGGCCTACAGGGATAAAAGCACTAATTAATTCCCTGTGTAGATAGTTGACATTAGGCATGATAGACTTACACTGTATTATTTTGGCTAAAAGTGGACCTTTTGCATAACATGGTAACAATGCTAAAATTTCATTTTCTGATAAGCCAGTTTCACATTTTAGTTTTAACAAAGTTTTCAAAAAGTTTATTAGCTCAGGTACTACTAAGCCATTTGTTACTGTAAAATTTTGTAAATAACATTCTACAGGGTTGTTTAACTTATTAAACATATTTAAACCAGACATAGGTTGACTAATACAATCATTGTTTGCATTATAAATAGGCATTATAGGCAAAGTGGGGGTACTGGCAGTAGGCTGTGATATTGTTGGTGGTTGTACAGAAATAGGGCCTATTTGTTCTTTCACTGCCTGTTCCATAGCCTCATCTTGTTCTAATGATTCATTTAAATTGGCTTCTAACACTTTAAGCTGTTCTAGGTTCACTGTAGGTAGCAAGTTTTTTAGCTAACTGTTGTTCAACATTTACTAGCCTACACTTTAAAGCTGATAAAGTTTCACTATGTACAGAACTTAGTTCTAGCTGGTTGTCTAAAAATAAACGGTTTATTAAATGTTTACACTTTTTCTTGGAATTTGGTGATTTCTAAAGGTGAACTAGCACTGTTCAATTCACTGCACCCATGTTCTAATAATATCACTTTTTTCACTGAGAAGTTTTACTTCCTGATTGTGGTCTATTTTTAATAGGCTACTAGGAGTAGGTAAAATATTGTTTCTCAAACACTGTCTTAAGGACTTTCTGAGTTCATTTACTGTAATGTCACTATTTAATTTAATACCTCTAGATATCAGTTCAAATACCAACTCATCTTTAGACAAATATTCTATTTTAATGGCAGGCATTGTGGCGTTTTCACTCAGTTTCACCCAGTTGATGGCAGAGTAGGCACATCAATAGCAGATTGGCGCAATTAATTGTGTGTACCGTATGACGATAACACATGGGGGTGGTGACTTCTGAGGTCGTAGTAATAAATACTAGAAATACAAAGTGTACTTATAAGTTCAGTTTAATTACGAAAACTTAAAAGCACCACTTTTAGATGGTAAAGGAAAAGTTATGTACTGCCACGTTGCTGCCAATTAGAATATAATAACTAAAAAGTATATCTTCTAGGTGGGCCTAAAATATCCAATGTTCTATTGAATTATGCGTACGACGTTTTACTTTACAAAACAATAATATTTCACTTCCCTTCGAAATAGGTAGACTCACAACCCGGGGTGTCGGCGTCTTGGCACGAGACATTGAAGCTGTAGTCTAAGAACGGTTATTTCTAGAAGAGGAGTAGAGTTGAGAAGTGGTAGCCATCTATTCAAACAACACGTGAGATACTTCAGCTACGTAAACTCGCCTAAAACAAATTCGCGACGGTATTAGCCATTTAATGATACAAATTACTATTTATAACAACGTGCTCGTCGCCATAAGGACGACGCCACAACCTTTATCTATCTCCATCAAGCAAATAAAAGATCTTCAAGGGTAAGTTACTTTACTATTCACATCTTTACTTTATGTTACATTCATTTTATACGTTTGGCATCAAAGGGCTAATTTAATAATACGAAAAGATAAATTTTACTTACGGACAAAGCGCGCGAGGTCTGATCGGTTACGTAGTTGGGCTGCTACAAAGGGTTAGAAGAAAAAAATTCATACGCGTGCCAATTACAGTAGGTAGTTACTCCGCCCAATAATTCAGTTCCGGAACATTGGATGTAAAATAATATTATATTATACTGGCTGATTAGGTTGCGAAATTTACATTGTATGAAATTTAATTAACTAATTTACGGTACATGGTTAATAAATATATAGACCCAATCGAAAACTTCAGATTTTTAGTAAATATAAAAATCATCTACTTAAAGTAACATTAGAACTTAATGGGAAACCTAAAACATTTCATTTTGTACTTTTAGTATACATTTTTTACCTTTAGATATGACTTTAGATATCTAAAAAAATCATATTTCTACTATGCAGTGAAAGAAACGGGATCTTTCCGGACATTCATCATCGTTCAATGATAGAGAAATACTACTGAGTTATGTGCAATCTGATCTTTCCCAATTAAATAACTAACCTAATACGTAACTAAAATCTATGTTAGAATAGGCAAACCTATGGCAAATGTTCGTAAAGAAACCTGTTTCCTTCACAATTCTTCTATCGTCAAATACAAACTTTTGAACAAAAATTTAGAGAAACTCTACCCAAGGCTAGGGTGAAGATCAACACACATGTGAGAATAATAATTTGCTACATTTAGCACTTGTATTACACGTTGTATTATTATGTTACTTATTATGGTTTTAAAAAGCATTTAATGCATCAATTTAAATTAATGAAAAACCTATAATTGGTACACTATTATCATTACACTATACCGTTTTATCGAAGTTGAAAACATCTGAACTTAATAAATATCCCTGCACAATAAACGCTGTTATTAATTTTGCAGCACTAATTGACAGTTACCAATTAGCAGGTGGAGGTGTAATGCAGTAATGGCACCCCGGGCGGGTTACCGTGCGATAACACTGTTACTGTTGACAAACTACTGTAGTCCATTGCTGACAATTGCAATCAATAGTAATCCTTATTGAGGACAGAATATGAATAAGTCATACATTTGATGTGGAGTTGAAATCGTTCACTTTTGCCAGTGGCCATTTATGATTACTTTGTTTACATTTCTATTTCCAGCCTCTTCAAATTTACTTCATTTCTTGAAGAGCACAGATATATATAGTAACATATAGATGCTATTACCGTTTTTATGACAATCTATTTAAACATGTTGTTGACAAGGCAAAAGTACACCATATTATGTGTCGCTTTACAGGCTTTGCGGAGATTGTGTGTAAACTCTCAAGTCTATAGCACATTTCATTAGGCTACAAGTGTTATTATATTAGAACTATTTAAAAATGTTCACTAATATTAAATAATGAGTGACATGCACCATCATTGAACTCTGTGTTGCTTATTTAAATATAAAGCTTTATGAATATTTTAACATTATGGCTCAGCTCGTTTTCGATGTTAATACAAGACGACGACTTAAGATCGTTAAACTAGCTATCGTTTTAAGTGACCCCACCACTCACTAACCTTTGTAAGCTAATGTGCATTACTGGCTCTTGCAATCTTTGATACTCGTATAATGTCTGATTGCTTATTTGTTGAATTTCATCAAATCACGATACAATTTCAACCTTATCTTTCACTCACCTTTTAGTAACCTTATATGCATTACAGGCTCATATATCTCAAAATTTCGGTTGTGTGAACATTGCTAAAAGGTGTTAAGTCCTAAAAGGTCAACATGTATTAGAAATGTAGCCTCGGAAACTGTTTACTAAAGTACCAAGAATACACATTGAACACTTTATTAATTATCTTAACCCACAAGTACCTGAATATAGATTCTTGGAATTCGGAATATAAATTGTATAAATAAAAAGCTACAAAATTGTTCAAACTTGTATTCTTGTTACTTGGTCACGTGTTCATTATGCATGAAAATTTATTAGTATAATTGTTTTTACTACTGAATTTGATTATATAATCAAATAAGACGTGTATACTACTATATTTGAATTCTAAACTTATGTAACATAAAAAAACTAAAGATTACTACATTAAATTAATATTCTGGTATTTAAAATATATTTAAATACGGATAATTAAAATTGATATCGTATTAAACGGATATAGAAAGTAAGAAATAGTTTCAAAGATAGAGAAACAAATATTACCACTCGGGTGAATGGTTTCAGGAGATTATTAAATCCATCACCGGTGACAGTGGATTTAAGATTCGCTTTACAGATATTATTGATGAATATTTGGATATTTCCATGAATAAAATCACTGAGATATTAAAGTGGACAAAAAAGTCTCCGGCAGTTAAAATGGTTAAAGATTTTAGAAATGTTTCCAACGTACACCATTTATATTCGTGGAAAAATACTACTCGTGTATAATAATGTTTCCTGATGATAATGTTTTGATTTCATATTGAGTTTCCATCATATTTCCTAATCCAAATAATGGAAGAGACAAAAATGACGTCTAAACTATAAGGGGTTATTGATTATTGTATTAGTTCATAAAATGTATATCGGGATATTGAACTATAAATATAATATACAGTAAGTCTGTGACAAAGATAAAGTGCATGATCACTAAATACGCTTTATAAATTGATATTAGTTTGCATATATTTATATCGCATATGTTAAGCTCTAATAGGGTAAATAAATAATTAGCTTTCTATTAATTTAGTTTGATATGTAATTCGTAAACGTTTATTTGACATATAAAGATTAAAAATGTCCTAAATCCTATTATAATGCTACTAATTATGTCTAAATTGAGCTATATATTAAGAGTTAAATAATAAAAGTTACTATATTTGAATAACGACGCTTTTTGAAAGAAATAATTTATTTATTATAAACACCATGCATTAACCAATACATTTCTGGAACAATCCCCGGCTAGCTGGACAATGTAGGAGGCTATCATTAGCCTAAGTACCAAGGAGTCAGCAGCGGTCAGCGGATCAGCTAATTGCAGTGTCTTGCTGATGGGCTCATTATGTAATGGATTAATAACGAGACGCTTGGCTGATTTCTCCATTGGGAACCGTTCCTAAATTATTTTAGAAGAAAAAATTATCAGTTTTTAATAACCGGAGTACATACTGTCTAAGTAACCAAATACGCCTTAAGATGAACTGTGAAGGAAAACTTAATCTAATTAATTATCGTAGGCTAAGTCACGTAAAAAGGAAACCAAAAATGCTTGCTTAACATTTAGTGCTGCAAAGAGACCTGTTGTGGTGTCAAGCCAAATTCTGAGTACAATTAAAACCTCCAAAAACTAGCAATGAAACAAATAAGTAAATATAGTCTTATGAAACGTTCAAACATATATTACATTTATATTATATAGGCATAGTTGTAAATTTGATAGTGTTTTTTTTTCATAATGTTATGTCTCTCTTTTAATTTTAATTGATAAAATGTAAATGATAATTTACGATGGAATAAATATGTGATTCTTATATTGTACTTAATTATTCTCATTAACTTTTAATAAGTAGAAATGCCATGTTATATCAATACATAATGTAATTATAGCCAGTTTTTTAATGTTTACCTTTGTATTTTTGTAATAGGCTTGTTCTAAAATAGATAATAAAAAATATAGAATAACTACTGTGCCACTATAATATATAATTTTTAGATACTACTGAATGTTCCGTAAGAGCGTATTTACTTATATTATCATTGATTTATTTTAAGAGATCATTGATTTTGTACCGGAGATAACTTAATGCCAAAACAAGGGTATTTACAATAATAAATATTGATTGAGAATTTTAAGTGTCCTTTGTATTTTAATTATACAGTTTCAGCTGAACTGTATAGCACTAAAATTCTCTAATATATATATATATATATATATATATATATGAGACTTCTGTTTACATTCATTAAATTTGCATAAGTGGCAATAGCCTAATTCAATTTCAATAAATATTGAATCGCAAAAAGTACTTGCCCCACCGGGACTTGGTCTTCCGATCTAAGTTTGGTTATTTTAACACATATGTGAAAGAAAAGGCCAAATACAAAAATAATTTAATCGTAAAAAGTGGAGGGCTCTCTCTCTCTCTCTCTCTCTCTCTCTATATATATATATATATATATATATATATATATATATATATATATATATATATATAATATATATATATATATATATATGTATATATATATACTGTATACACATATTGACGATTTTTAGGGTAAGAATAAAAAATATGCACATGATCGTTATTATAATTTCTTTCACTTCAACGTAGTGGCATTTTCATTTGTAGTGTAAAAAAAAAAAT